>NW_021628926.1:0-164678 GCF_002157705.1 Plasmodium gonderi
TTTCATGTGTATAATAATAACGAATTATAAAAAATCTCAAAATTTTTTTTATAAGAATAGCGAATTAAATATATATATAATCCTAAAGCTTATTCTAATATGTTGTAGACTGACTTGTATATATTATTATAGGGAAAAAATTTAACTTAAATATATATTATAATTAATAACACATATTATCATTATATTTTTTTATTATAATTTATACTATTAGTAGCATTATGAAATTTTCTTATAGGGTGGTACGCCTTATATTATACTTTAATAAGTAATAACATTTATTGTTTCTAAATAATATATTAAAACTTTTTATTATTGTAATAAGACTATTAGAAGTATATTTTATGTAGGACTTATTTTTACTAACATATATTAAGTCATATAATATAAATGTAAAATGTAGTAAGTATACTTTGTATGTCAAAACTATAATTGTAATATGCTTTATAATTATGATTACTTTTATCATGTGATTTTATTAATAAATATTCATACATGTATGTTCCAAAATTTTATTCTTTTATTACGTTTTCCTGTATAAGATTATAGTCTAAAAAGTGATGGAGAAAAATGTAGTATTATTGAATTAATTTAACATAAGTAAAAATAATACTTCTCTATTCTATTTTGAGTAAATATTATAAATACCTCTTGGGCAGTATGTAATTTTTTAGTATTATTATTTTTTCTTTTTTGTTTAGTGTCAATATATAAATTCATTTTATGTATGGGATGAAATTGTCAATAATACTGATAAAGACGATAGCGTATACAAAGGTCCATGTGCTAATATTAAAATCAAAGGTCCATATGGAAATAAATTATCTGATGAAAATATATGCAAACAAACTATGTTATTTCTCAAAGAAATACGTAGTATAGTAGACCTCAAGAGAGAAGTAATTGGCTGTAAACACATATTTTATTGGTTATATCAAAAAATTCCTAATGAACTAAATAAATATGAATTAACAAAAACAGCATATAACACATTTGTTAATCTATATAAATCATATGTAGAAGATGTATGCACAAACTATAAGGAAATTAATATTACTAATGATGAAATCGATAAATTAGATAGTATATATGAGTATTATACATGTCTTAATATAATAAAGAAAGTTAATACATGTTCAGAAGATATAAGAGCATGCATACTAAAATTTAATCTATTAAACGCTAAGTATATGGATAATTGTGTATCTAATAATAACCAAAAATTTTGTGAGGAATTAGTATTTTTAAGCAATCAGTTTAATGAGAAAGTAAAAGCCTTAAATTGTGCTAACACAGAACATGTATTGATATTTTCTTATCAAAAGTCTAATGCCAAAAATCGCATTATAATTGCAATTGTTGTAGTATTACTAACATCCTTTCTTCTGGTAAATCTATATAAGGTAAAATAAAATAATATATACATACGTTCATTTAGATACTATAAAAAATATATTTCATATATAATATAAAAAACATTTAACACGAATAAATCATGTTTTTAATACATAATTGTTTTTGTCACTATTAATTAGTTCACTCCATATGGTGTACTCTTGCGTCGTGTTCTAAAGGGTAGAACAAATGTGTTCAATAACGAAAAAGAAGAATGGAATATATTTCAACTACCTGAAATAAACAACAGTGCATCAGCGAATAATGTATATAACATAACATATAAATCTACCTAATTATAAGGTAAATATTTCACATAATATGATTATATAAAAAAGAAATAATTCATATAATATAGTTAAACAGAATAAATATATTAACTTCAAAATATAATGGGACAATTTATCAATATATATAATCTGATATTTTTCAAAGTGTTATTCATCATATGTGTAAATATTGAAAGAAATTACTATGTATATTTTTCATTATTTCCTTCTCCATTGTATAGCTTATTACATGAATAAGATTCCTTTATTTTAAAAAAATATATATTCAATATAAAATGATAATACGCTATATGGTATAATAGTAGAATGGGGATTAAATGTTCTAACAATAAGTTAACATATTTAATATAAATTAGTATTATACATGCTATTCTATTTTGCTTTATAATATTGTAGAAAATTAATTTCCAACTATTATATACAAGTATTTATAATAATCATTGTATTATTCATGTTTTTATTAAACTTATATTACGTTAAAATACTATTGTATTAGGTTCCTCTTCATTTATGATATTAATACGTAAAATAATATTACATATAATTTTTTTAGTATATGGAAGAGAGCAAAATATAGGGTATCATTTGTTCTTACCTTTTTTTTTTGTCTGTTTTATTGTGTATTTCTCTTATTCCAATTTGTTATACACACTTACTTAATGTCAAAATTATATATAACTTATTTGATGCTGTATTAAATTATATTGTGAATGCATATACTTTTAATATAGGTAAAAAAATATCATATATTTTTAAGTTATAAAAAAATGATAAATTTCTATATTTTATTTATAAATTATGCAACTTTTCTGAATAATAACTGAATAACTTAACATTCTTTTTTGTCATAATATAGTATTCATTTAAGTGAAGATATAAAAATGTGAGGAATGAATTATGAACTATAATATAAATTTAACATGAACATCGTCTATTTTTATATACGTCTAATTGAATTCAATCACTTTTTTGAGGCAAATATAAATACAGGATAGAAAAAATTATAAATTCATAATGTAATTATACAAATAAAAAATAGAAGAAATAAACATATTTTAATGCTAACATATGTAAAAGTGAAAAATTATGCGTCATACAGATGCTAATGTATAAGTAATAATATGCAACTAAAAAGACATCACAATTGCACTAAATACTCATAGTTCCTCATTTGAATAATGATTTAAATTGGGCTTGAATAGAACCATGTCTTCAATTTAAATATACAAATATACTTCATTTTATTCGTCATAAAAAGAAAAATTATTTTTTCCACATTTAAATAAAATTTAATACAAAACAAAATATTTAATTTTTTTTAATTTTGTTTTATATAATAAAAAAAAGTATATTTGCTTTGTATAAAATATATAATTTAATTTTCTAAATATCCCAAAAGACAACCATTTCAATAGATTACAGAACCAAGAATGTTATTAGTAAAAAAAAGGTATGAAATATAACACTCGGGAAAAAAATTCTTAAACTTGTTCAAAGAGGTGTACATCCATATATATACATTAATTTTAGCACATTTGTATACACAATTATTTCTTATAAATGTATGAATAAATGTATATTTATAGACGTACTAAAAAATTGTGTGTATGTATATATATCATATTCCTTATTATCTGCCATATACTGTTAATATAATTTTATTATATGCCAACTCCATATTACATATGTTAATGTGTGTTGTGAAATTGCATTCAATATATATATTAAGTAACACAAATAAACTATAAAATATCCAATTTACTACACAAAATAAGAATAAATATGATGAATGTCGAACATCTTTGCATTTAACATATTTTCTTATTCTATAAAAAAAGAGTTAAGGTATTACACAATCTTCTTTAAAATAAATTATATAATTGA
This sequence comes from Plasmodium gonderi, assembly GCF_002157705.1. Lineage (NCBI taxonomy): Eukaryota > Apicomplexa > Aconoidasida > Haemosporida > Plasmodiidae > Plasmodium > Plasmodium gonderi. The sequence continues at coordinate 3,570 of NW_021628926.1, forward strand.
TATTAATTTACTTGAAATATCATTATAAAAATTTAAAAGTGTCCTACCTTCATTTTTTCTTTCCTTATGTACACAATTTCAAATTTATAACGTTTAAGAATGTATAAATAATTATTTTTACAATCATAAAAATGAGTATTTTGTTAAATCCAATTATTAGTTATTTAAAGCATATTTTAATATTTTTCTAAACTTGATAATCTTCTCTTTTCGAATCATAACTAATAATGTCTAAGAAATTCATAATATGCATTCTACATTCACAATGATTATAATTCTAAATTTACCGTGTAAAATAAGGTTAATATAATAAGATAATCATATTTCTTGCACAATATTTTTCAAAAAATACTATATTCCTTAATACGCAATAGTTTTATATAAATTAATTCTATTTACAGTTTTAACATATATGTCGATTATATACAAAATGGAATGTACATTCAAATTAAAATAATCTAATGTGTTCATATCATAAATAAAATTATATAACATTATGTTATAATCGAAACTAGTAATAATGTTTTTCGCATAATTACTCTTTTTCTGTATACAATAGGATATGTCTAATAGGCATTATTTTATTGTGAAAAATTATACATTCATCTGTAATATTATGATAATATAATAATAATTCAAATAATTTAAAAAAAAAAAAAAATGAGTTTTCATATGAAAAAAAATAATTTATACCTAAAAAATCACAAATAAATTGGAAAAAGAATTAATTAAACCAAAGCTTTGATGATATTTGTTATAAGCTGTTATTATTTATATAAAGCGAATATAATAAAAACAAATGGAATACTATATCATTAGACATATCACACTTGCATATGCAAAACATATAATAGCAGATGATGGTTATGATATTTATAAATTCAGATAGATACATAATCTGAATTCTTCTGAGATATGATTTAACCATTCTATAAAACTATGTTTGATATTAATATAAATACGCTAAATATAGGAAAATCTGCATATATATGTAATTATAAAATTAAACTAGATTGCACAATAAAATATTATTAGTAATTAAACAATATCATAATTCACATATTTTCTATCTTAATTATAGATAAACATCATGTTGATTACAATAATTCATTTTAATGTATCTCCACAGATCTTTTACCATAAGCTAACCTAATTAATAAAAAGTTTAAACGATAAATCTAAGATACACCTTAAAATTTAAACCTGAACATCGCTGTAATAAATGGTAAAATAAGTAACTCTCTCATCAAAATTGACAAAAAGCAGAGGGTAAATTCGAAAGAAAAAAAAATATATATCCAATATATTCCTATATTTCACAATAGTGAAACTTTTTAGATAAAATGATATATCAAGAATGTCACAAGTCTATTTCTGAGAAAAAAATATTTTTTTTTGCAGCCGATTCAGTATACAGAATTTTATATTTATAAAACAATTATGCCTAATATTTTTATTTTCCTTGTTATTTTTTTCCCATCCTATAATTAAAATTTAACTTTTAAAAGGATTGTAAAATTATCCATATTTCTTGTCCTCCATTATTTCTTCTTAATTTTGAAAATCCTTTATAATTATTATATTAAAAGTTCTTTTCTAGGTAGATATGTATAGAAAACATAAAGTGCATTTTATAGTTTACATTTAAAAAATTTTATAATTCCTGTTTTTCCTTTCATATTCTATAATATTTCTAAAGAATTATAAGCTTCAGCAACAAAAAAAATAATAAAATAGTGTATTTTTTTATACATAATTATTTTCCAGAACACGTAAAAACAATGCAATCCGTCAAAACTTATTTAATTTATTAAAATTATTTAAACCTTCAGTAAAAAAAAAATCACATAGAAATATAAATGTGTTAGGTGGTAGCAAGTTCTATTAATTCCTAATGAACTATGAAAGAACTGTTATTTTTTATGTTGTATAAACAAAAAAAATTAAGAAAATATATAATGAATTTATTCTATATAGAAATAAGTTTTTGTTCATCTTATTATGGTCTTATTATTTTTTTTTGTTTTTTTGAATTACATTACACTTTCGTGTAATTATTATAGTATATTTTGTTGAAACTAAAAATATAAAAAAAATTTACATGTACTCAACGAAGTCCTGAAAATGATACTAGTGGAACAAATATAATTTTTTTTTATATACACAAAAATATAAATGAGTTTTTATTAAATATATTGTTGATAAATAACTGAAAACCTAAATACCTACATGACTTCTTTAGAAAAAATAATAATGAATATGTGAAATTGCATAGTGTAAAAAAAAAAAAAAAAAAATATCCCTTATATTTGACACGAAATTAAAAAATAATACTAGTACTATTATATATATCATTAAAATGCATCGAAGTAATAATTATACTATAACTATAATTTTTTTCTTTTTAATATTGTTAAAATTATGTTCATAATTTATTATTATGCTAATATAGATTTTGCTTGTAATATAGAGTTGTAAAGTTACATGTATATTAATTTTAATAAAAATTCCCATAAAGTGTTGTTATTATGAGATAAATACCTGCAATCAGTGTTATTCGTTTAGCACATTCTTTTATTTCTATACTATTTTGTTTCTAAAAATTTGATGTTTACAAGCAGAGTTGGTTATTCTTAGCAATAAGAATTATAGTAAAAATTTGATGTTTTTCATCATAAATTATTAAATTTTTTGGTAATATAAGATTTAATAAAATAAATATTCCTATGAAATCAGAAGTTATTTCCAATTTTATGAAAAAAACTGTCATAACAAAAAAAAAAAATTCTACCTACAAATCTTCGTTCAATATCCTTGACAACAAAGTTTAAGCATTCAAAAATAAGAATGAATTCCCTTGTTTCAAAAGTTATATTTGTGATTTTCTTAATATGGAAATATAATCATTCCTTCGATGTAAAGTGAGACTTATTTTTTTCCAAAATATGTTTATATATACATCTGTTCTCTTTTTAGAATTTCTTACTCAATTAATTATGTGTTCCCCATATTATGTGAGGAACTTTAACAAGTGCAAGCATTACTTAAATATGTGGCACGTATATCTCTATGAGTTAATTTTTTTAAATTAAAATAAAATTAATAATTCTATTTTTCCCCTTGATTAGAACAAGTCCGAATAGACCGCTGTGTATGCAAAATGAGTCTCAGGTTTTAACAAACCAAAGGTTAAAAAGAATAATGGCAGAAAATGGTAATAACACTAACGAACGAAATTTTAAATCAGGCAATAATTCTGTAAAAAAAAGATCATCTAACAATAAATCGAGAAAATCTGATGTTGAACATATTAATATGTTAAAAAATATGTGTTCAAATATATCAGAAACTTTGAGAAGTGTAGTTGACGATATGGAAAGAACATATAACATGAAAAAAGGTCATATGGAACAATTAGGCAAAAAAGATGAATTCACTGACCAATGGATTGACTTTATAAGTCATATGTATAATACTATAGAATATAAGTTAGATTTAGAAGGTATGCGTGCATGTAGAAGTGAAAGAAATGTGAATATCCTAACATCCATGCTTAAAACAGATTTTGAATTTTTCCAAGATGCATTTAGAGATGAACCTTTATTGACAGGGATTATAATGATGCCTAATGATAGCCATAAAACTAAAAAGTATATACGATCCACTGAATTTGAGAACAAAAAAATTGACGATATTTCGAATGAGGAAGATTAAATATAAAGAAAATTATATGATGGAGCAGCCATAATAGTCTAAATTAGAAGGAAGAATAAGAAAAATATATAGATGAAATGAAGGTATCTGTCATAACACTGTTAATATTAAAATTGTGAAAGCAAAAAAAAATATATCATTTCTTAAATGAGTGCTATTTGATTCTCAATCTTACATTTTTTTTTTTTTTTTGATTCAGTATTGAGACTTTCTATATTAAAGATTCCTTTTAGTGAAATCAACGATTTGTGTGTTTATGAATCCTATATATTAAACTGTGCATACTGCTTAATTATATGTATGTGCATAATATTGAATTGTACTGTCAGTTAATAATAATTGGCTTTATGGTGTTTGTAATTTGTTCCTAAATTCATTCTCTTTTAACATTAGAAAATTTACACGTAAAAATATTCGTAAAAACGTGTATTGTGTAAGTACACTTGTTCACCAAATAAATTTAAAAAATTTGTAATATAATTTGTAGTTACCATAGCAAAATATGTGTTCTTATTAGAGATAATATACAGCTATGTGCTATAAAAATAAAATATACAAACTAAATAAAATTGTAAAATAATTCTTCATTAAATATTCCTTTAAAAAATGCACTTTAAGGAATAATTATCCAGTTTGTAGAATATTTTTTTGCTTTTTTAAAGGAATAATCAACTATATAAATCATAATTGCAATATTTACGATATTATTTCGTATAATATAAACAAGTGCGTCCAAATATAAAAATAATAGTTCTTAATTTCTGAAAATAAATTATAAGGTAATAAAAAAAAAAGCGTAAATTCATCTCCAACAGTTCAATGAGACATCACTTTCTGATATTCTTTAAGCATGTTTAGTGATAAATATAAATTATTACTCTATAAATATGTAATTATGATTAAAGCTTTAAAAGGAATGTGTCCTTGTATTATAATTTAAGGTTATCTCTCAAATAGAGCATTCAATAAAGTGATTAATATATTGAATATTATATATATACATATATATGTATAATAACATTCCAAATATATACAATTGTAACTTTAGAAATTGAACATCCTGTTTTAATATGCCTTAACAATATCAAATAATGATACTCATAAATCCCTATTTATTTATATATTAAATATAAAAACATATTGTCTACTGACACATTATTCGTCACTATAAATTAATTCAAACAAGAAGGCTATCTCTTACATTATACTACCTTTTTTAACCAGAAACAAACTTTACAATGAGACTATTATTAATATAAGAAGTGAAGAACTCTAATTATACATAAATGTTCTAGAAATTTTATTATTCTGCAAAACATCAGTTTAATAAATTATCCTAAAATTGTTCTAATAATATGTGATAAAACCTATCATCTTTATTTTCACAAAGCGCAAAATCTAATGGGACCATGCCATTATTATGTATCACTTTTTCAGATATAGTCTATTGAAAAATCATGTAATACATAACAAACACACTTTAAATAGGTAGATGGTATCTTCATTTTGCGCTGAAAAAAAAAGAAATATTTTTTATTATTCTATTAATCTCTTTTAATTAGTTAATGATACAAATTACTTATTTTTACGCATTTAAAAATAGACGTATTAGAAAATTATCATATCAACAAGGCAAAGAAATGTAGTGTAATGTGATAAACATGTAGATGGATTTCATTGAATTTCATTTAATTTACGAAATATACATTGTGTTTCACAACAGGTTATAAATTGCAGATGTGCATTCTTCAATGCCACGACATTTCATAGATTAGCATTGTACCACTCTCTGTCTTTAAAGTTGATACAACGGAAAAAAGTGTGCTAACTCAGATATTCATTTTTTGACATTTACTAAATAAACATTTAAGCATTGTCATTTTTCCATATATGTAAAAAAAATAAACGTTTCTAAAAAATGATCTAAAAAAAAAAAGAATGACATTTTTCTTTCTTAAGATACATAAGAAGTTTACTGCAAACCAGTGTTGTATTTCAAAAAAAAAATAATTTAAAAACCATGGCGATGCAAAACCAAACAAAAACTCCAATTTAAATACGTCATACAATTTCCATTATCCAAATATTCCATTTATTTCTTTTCCAGTTAATTATAAGAACACTAAATATATTTTATTAAAAAAAATGATGAATTCTTACCTATATTTTATTAATATTCTATTAAAATGCAAAGTGCATAATTGTTGTATTTAATATGCAACACAACCTAATAATGCAAGATCATTTAAAATATTTTATAATCATAAATATATAAATTAGCATATGACTAGCAACAATTTATAAAAGAAACTAGCATCATGGTGGATATAGGGTGCAGAATATTATTTCCTTCACTATACACAAGCGTAGCTAAATAGGTTGGGGTGCTTTTCTTCGATTGTGAGATTTATGTTCATAATTTAAGACAAAATTATGTTATTCCTATAAGTATAGAAAAAATCTCACACTGTTTAAGTGTATTATATTAGTAAAATATTCCATAAAACACATGAACGTAACTGCTTGTTTGATCTTATATGCTACATTAAATGCGGTTTCCTTTTATTATATTTTATTTTTTTATAATACCAAATTAAATAATCTATTCAGACAATATCAATTGTAACAATGAAATGATATATATTAATTCACTTTAATTATTGTGAATGAGAACATTAATATGCATGTTATAGAATAAGCATATTCCCCCAATATAAAGCGCACGTAACATGTTATCACAGTTTAACACCAAGTCTTATGAAGAAGTATTATTTTTTTTTCTAAATTATCCCTAAAATTATCTTACAACAATTAATACTTTTTGGAAGGGCACAATAGAATTCATAAAATTGTCCTATTTATTGTGATTTATATGAAAATAACTTTTTTTTTACAATGCTGTTAAGACTTTAATTGAATTAAACAAGTGTGAAAAATCTTTGTGTCTCATAATGTAGCATATTAAATGGGCGCGTTTTAAACTAAAATTGTTATTTCGGAACATTTATGTGTAAAATTCAAAATGGTCAATTATCCATTTTAATTTTAAATGAATTCTGAAACATTGACTATTTATTTAACATTTAAAAAAATCATAAAATATTATTACTAAATGATACATATATATGTATATTTATATAATATTAAGAATATAGGAAATAAACAAATATGGAACTACAAGATTGACTAATTGGTTTCTTATAATATAGGAGTAAACTCGATGATATATACCCAATACATAGAAGTAACAGGTAAAAAGAAATATATTTACTGCTCTAAATATGTAACGGATACATGTTAAATCTAAATTAATTAATTGAGAATTATATATCACATTCGATGCAGAGAAATGAGCGCTAAATATTTCAGGAAATGTTATTCTTCTTCTGTGAAGTTAATATATTAATAATAAAATAGCAACATTAATTTTAGAGAGATATATGTAAAACTGTTATTAGAAAAAGAATAAAAACATAAAGCAAAAGGAATAATGTTATTAATAATACAACCACCAAAAAATATATTAAAAACGTAGAGTACAAAAGACAAATCATATAACTAATATCAATAACAAGCAATACGAGTTAATCTGTTTTCCAACTACAAATCATGTTCCTTTTAAATAGTTCAAAAACTGTTCTAATTCAACATTATTATTAACGACTCTTCCAAAAATAGAAAAACTATAAAAAAAAAAAAATTTTAAATAAAATTGAAATTATGAAGTAACTTTCAAATGATATTATAAAAAAATAATAATATCATGCTATTTTAATAAAATGTTGATTTAGAAATATAATTAATTTTGAATATATAATTATAAGTTTATAGTATTATATATATTTAATATTTTCTCTAAATCTATATTGTATTTTATTAATTTATAAAAATTTGTTTATGCAATAAATGAGTTAACAAATTGTTCCGTTTTAAAGATAATAAAACAACATATTCCCATGTAATGTATAAAAAAATAGTAATAATTTTAATCTACTTAAATGAATCTAAATGTTCAGAGCAAACTATTAAAATAATATAATAAAAATAATAATAAAATGAGAACAGTTTTTGCGTATTATTTGTTCTTCATATTATATATATTATTCCTATTCTGCAGAAAAAATATGTTGTATTTGTTTGACACTTTTTATTATAATTGCGATAAAAAACTTCTTCCTATAAATGATAGTAATTTTCAAAACATTGCAAGATAGACTTAAACATATTTCTTTTACTGATCATGAATTATATTATAATATATTATTTTTTATTTTATTTTATTTTATTTTATTTTTTTTTTACTTCATTTACACTATAAGACTTGAATTTTGCCTTAAAATTAATAATTCTGTGAAGAACAAATAGGTCAAAATGTAGTAATAAGTAATATAAAACCTAGTAAAGAAATTATTTTATAAAAAATTCACTCGAATTTATATACATACGAGAAACACAGAATATTTATTGTTAAGCTATATAAATTATAATTTATTTTAAATGTTAACTAGTCTTTATAATTACAGATTATTGTCACATTAATAAAATGAACCTATTTACAATTCTTGTATTGTTCATTTCATGTCTTTATATGCAACATTATAAAATTAAAAATATATCAAACTAATAAAAATAATAATGAGAAGTAGATTTATAAACATTCAAAAGATTATTTAAGGTCAAAATATTACCTTCCCTTATATTAAAAACATTGTTTATATAAAATGTATTAGTTCAGAACCCATAAATTAAAGAGTTACAAAATCTAATATACATAACATTAAATATATAGATTGTCTTGTTATTAAAATAAAAATTATATATGAAAGTATGAAAGCGAAATATTATAAAATTGTTCTTATTTCATTCGTTATACCTCATTAAACCGAACTACACAGCATTCATTATTTTTTCTCATTAGTATTCACTATATATAAACTTTATACATTTGTGTTTTTTTATCATCATTAAATCTCCAAATTTTATTTGGGGGTGTATCTCCACATAAGATATGTTAAATTAATTTATAAAAATGTAACAAATTGATTAAATTTATGTTTTTCCGAATTCAATTATTTTACAGTTATCCTTATACATAACCACGTGTATTGTATTGGTATTATTATTTTATAAGATTCATGTTTTCACTTTCAGAACATCCAGCTATATGTTAAAGCATTTGCATTTATACAACATCTATAAATATTACTATTAACATATTTTAAAATACGAAAATGCAGTGTTATGATACTAATATGTTAAATATATCCTTTTCCGAATATGTTTACTCTTGTACATGATTTATTCCCAAAATTTTATTTAAACAAAGAAAAAGAAAATACAGCTTTAATAAAAGATAATGCTTAGAGAATGCCAGTAGTTGTTACGACAATTGAATCTACAGGGTCCAAGAAAGAGAAATGCATTGACAGTATCATAGAACACATAAATGAAATTGAACATAAATATCATAATATTTATGAAAATGATAAAACATTGCTCTGTCCAAAATGTGAGCAATTAACTACCTATTTAAATAACGAAAATTGTGAGAAAAATGTAATATATTCTTTGTATAATTCAGAAATATCTAATGTACTAAATATTTGTGCTAAGTCCAATTGTTCTAGCAATATTTCACCAGATGATGCAATATTTTTAGAATATGTATCAAAAGAACAACAAGTAAATGAAAGTAGTCAAAGAGAATTAACTGAACCAGAACGGAATCAACAAAAAGATCATTCACAATCTGATGTAAAACTTCTTTCTAGCTCTTCTCAAACTCCAGATGTAGAATATGAATCAGTGAGTAAAAATCCATCTAGTGCACATGTACAGGAAGAGCCTTCGTCAAAATTATTGTCTTCCTTTGTTCCTTCACAAAATGCAGAATTAAATACCAATGGAACTTTTCCTTCTCCACAAACAGAATCTACTGATGAACATGGTCCAAGCAATAAATTGGAAGTATCTGTATCAGGTACAACACTTCTTCCAAAAAAATTACCTGATTCTAATGCTGACAGTTTAGAGAATGACGGAATCCTGGGTCAAATCAGTGAACTCCTTGTTACAGAAGTCTCCAATGTGGTAAACTATTTATACAGAACAATTTTTTCAGGAGTATTTGGCTATTCAAAGTATGAACAAAACAAAAAGGGTGATACAGATACTGATCAAATTCAATCAGGTAGGCCAGTTACTACTAATACATATTCAACTCACTTGCGCAATGAAGGTGCACGTGATAGTGACACACCTTCCAGCGATGGAAAACTTGGTGATGTTCATAATGGTAACTCACCTTCTGGTATTATAAATACATGTGAAACAAATACTAATATTGCAAAGGATGGTATAAAATGTACAAATGGACAAGGAATGCATGAAAAAAATAATAGTGCCCAACGTAATCATTACAACCCCCATGACAATACAGTTGCTTCAGGTAAAAATTCTAACAAAGCAACTGTAAATAGTCAATCATCTCGTAGCTCACCTAGTAAAGAATTAACAGACGAAAAAGTAACGTCTGTTAGTTCTAGTAAGGTTTCAAGTGCACCTAATATATCACCCAATGGGACGACAAATACAACTTCTATTTATAGTTCTTTTGTAGAAAATGCAAAAGCAAGTGAAGATGGGTCACTTGTTACTACAGGTACAGATGGTATGGGTACCACAGGAAGTGGCAATGTGCTAGATGGATCAGATGGGAATGCTCAAACAACACCATATATATTATATATTGTAATAATTGTAGTATCCTTAACAATAGTAATATTATTCATACTTCTTATAAAAGTAAGCTACAATTTGATACATTATAAAGGTTATTCGCATATTTTTAATTATCTGTAATGATTAAATCATATTTAATTCAATTTTCATTTCTTTGTAGTACACTTATTTGTCAAGGCTCTTCTCTAACGAAAAGAGAAGGAAAAGAAAAGCGATAGAAGATAAATTGCATAAAATATTGATAGAACCATCAGCTTCAAAAGAGAAACGTATCCAATTGGCATATAATTCTTTTGAAAATTGAACATAATTGTTAATAAAAAATTTATAAAATAGCTTTAACCTGTTTACACTCAACAAAAAATAAAATGTTAGAAAAAATAATTATCTTAATAAATTACAATTAACTATTTTTTAGGGGATAATTTATTTTAGAAAACAATAACATAATAATTATAAAATTTATAATTAAAAAAGGTTTATACAATAATTTTTATTAAACATTATGTTATATTTTTTTTAGTTTTACATATTCAATAATTAATTTTACAGATTTATGTAATAAATGTATCATTGCATAATTCATGTGTTTATGTTTTAGTTCAATTCAAATATTCATATTTCACTTTTTTGACAGACTTTTTTTTTTTTTTTAGTCTAAATTTAAGATATCATGAACTTTTTTTGTAGAATGTTTTAACAAATTCTGCTTGATTTTTATATTAAAAGTTAAATAAACCATGTTATAATCCCAATAATATTTGACTTTTTTCCTACTGCTGTGATATTTCCGAATATATCAATATACATTAAGTATAAATGTTCAACGATGTTCCTACCTATGCGTCAAATTTGAATGAATAATTCAGTTGTAATTCAAATAACATAGTTAAAATATATACCCAAAAGTTAAGTCTTCAAAAAAATATTTGTAATGCTTTTAAGATAATTCATTTTGAAATGTGAAAAATAGATAAATAAATAAGTTAATAGAAAATATTCTTAAATCATGATCATGAAAATAAAATATCGATCAATAAAAGCAAATTCTAGAAAGAATAAAAAAAACAAATTTATAAAAATTGAAATATAATTATTGAAAGCGCTATACATAGAATATATAAAAGAGTTAAATATATTACAAACAAAAAAGGTACTTACTATCGTGCATATGTAATATAAATTAATTAAAAATAATTATTAATTAAACTAGAATTATCCAATATATCCCTATAATTTCGATAGATATGCTAAGAGGTGTTACAGTTTTTAATTTTTCATTTCTTCAAGTTCACATTAATTTTTTTCGAAGCATTGTTCAATATTAGTAAAATATTCAAACAAAGATAAAAAAAAATATATAGTGATTATGTAATGATGAAAAAATCAGTGTAATGGATAATAATAACTCAATTACACAATGAATAGTGTTTAGGAACTCATAGAATTAATCATAAACATATCGATATTTTAATATTATAGTAAAACATTATGTGATAGTTTTACATTTATTGAGTATTTCAAATAATAACATGAATAAAGTTTATTCTTTTTTTTAAAAATCAAAATTCTTTATCATAACGTATGAACACATTATAAAAACACATGACATATTTGTATATACTATATGTAACTAAGAAAAAAAAAATATATAATTATATTCACATAATTTATACAACCAAATATAACACATAATACTGAATTATTTAAAAATGAAATATGCAAAAAAAAAAAAGTTTACTATGGATAATAAAAAAACACATAAATATATTGAATAGTGGAAAACGTGACTTATAAAAATAAATGTAAAATTGACATAAGGTAAATGATTTTTATAATCATTATTTTTATCTATTATTTTTTAAATATTATAATTATTTCCAATTTTTCTAATAAAATATATGTATATAATAGAGCATCTTAAATTGTGTATTATCATATGGTCACTAGCGCAATACAGGAGCATTTGAAGATCTTCATCGAATTTTTAATTTATCTAAAGAGTTTAATGATTTTTAAATATTATCCTATACTTATAAAATGTTATCATCTGGAAAATTATGTGCATTTTTGTTTCATACATTCTTGCACGTATACAATTTTGTAAATTATTGTCTAAGAATAATTTTACAATTTCAACTATAAAATATTTTGCGTTAATAACTTGTTTAATAGATAACTAATAGCTATTATTGAATAAAATAAATCTTTAAATATGATTAAAAATGAAATATATTAACGTATTAAGAATTATATATTTTACATGCATAATATATATTCAACAAAATCAGAGATTAATTATAAAATTGTATATACTCCATCATTTCCTAAAAAAATACACATATATTCAACAAATATTGTTAATACAATAACTTTTTAACTGAAAAAAATAAGAAAATATTTTACTCCTTTTCTTGCACATAATAAGAAATGAAATATAACAATTACAATGTATTATAACTATACACGTATTATTAACATATAAAAAGTAGAGTAAATATTTTATTATTATTATTGTGTGTCTAAAATTCAAAAATTACATAAATTCTAGAATAAATACTACCAATGAATAAAACATAATAAAAATTTTTTTTGACCTTTCTTAAATTTTAAAAATGTTTTTGTATTATTAAGTACTTAAACAAAAGTAGATATAATATTAAAAGTAAATATTTATTAGTTTATAATAAATTTCATGTTCGTCATTACGCAATGGTGTGAACAATAATAAATATGATAAAAAATTAGTCATTTATTTTTCTATTTATTCAAAAATATTTTTTTTTATACATTTATTTAAAATATCATGATCCTAAATAATCGCCTGATATTTTAATTAACGTAAGGAATGTAATACCTTAAAATATGCATGTATATTTTTCATATTTTAACCCAATTATACCACTTACTTTATGGAATCATTGTTAGAATGTATGATAGATTTAATTTCTTTTGTATTTTTATAGATCCAAATCACATAAAAAATCATTATTCATTATTCATATTATTTCTAAATATTAATTTCACACGAAAATGTATGTATTAAAAAATGTACTTTTTCAAATGTATCAAAGATATATATATAAATTATAAAACGTACTAAATAAAAAATACATATAACTTCTATTTAGATATATATATCAGATAAACGTCTTTGTACTATTATTTTCCTTATCGTAAAGTTGTATTATATTTACTTGATATACTATAATATAGTCTCAAATATAATTGGAAAAAATTTAAATAACATATAATTACATATTATATATATTAATTCACTTCTGATAATACAATTTATTATAAATCATAAATAAATATATCATTATTGTAAAAATTTATCTTGTAAATGCAATAATTTATGTAAAAAAGAAATTAATATAAGTATACTCATTAAAAGTGAAAAAATATAATTTTTATTATATTTATTGTAACATATATAGTTATTAATAATAAAATATTATGCTTACAACCATTTACCACTCTAATAGTATTAATTACTTAAAAAGAAAAATGATATCACATAAGGAAGTATTAAATTAACATTTTTTAATATGCTTGGTGTAATGACATATATATAATATTCACCTTGATATATTAAAAGAAATTATGACAGTTGTAATTGTTATAGATTTATATCAATAATATATACAATAATATTTTTTACTCATAAAATAGCATGTGTAAATATAGATATATTTACCAAGTATAAAAAATAAAATTTGATCTTATGGGAGAGTTACATTCACAACACCAAGGAACAAATAAATTGTATTTAACAATTAAATTATAATGTTATAAAAAATATTTAAACCTATATAGCATTTACTAAATCACTAAAGAAATACAATATTCCAGTAAAATGTAAAATCAACGAAAATTTGGTGCTATACCAAGAATATACAATAGTAACAAATAATAAAAAATACATGCCTATATTGTATATTTAAAGTATTATAAAGGAAAATATGAAAATAGTATAAAAGTGGTTTAAAATATTTATTTTTCTGGTATATATATATTCTAATTAAATTTAATATATATATGCAAATAATGCAAGTTTTATATTCGACGATTTAAGTATTAATAAAATATCTCTATGAGTGGTACATGATAATGTGATTCCTTTAATTATTAATTAAAATTAGAAGAGTATTTATGTATTATATTTATTTGCTCTATATATAAAAATTTGTACTGTTTACTGGTATTTTAAAAAATGTTCTCTCTAACACATTATCGTTATACAAATTATCCTGTATAAGGTCAAAATTTACATATAACAATAATAGTTACTTAATAAACTTTTTTAGTTTCATGTACTAGAATTGTTCTCTATATATTTAAACCATAAATATTACTAAAAAAATTATGTATATAACTAGAAATGTTTCCCACATATTTTTATTTAACTCTGTATTGAATTATTATAAATTATGCTGAAGCACTATAATACTAAAAATATTTTTTAAATTGCAATTATTATGTATATTAAATTTGTATATGATATAATACACTATTATAAGGTGTTCAAATGTTACTAAATTTGTTGTGATTTTGTTTAATTGTATTATAGGACACATAGTAAATATTTATTTGTCCTCAATATGCTATCTCTTTTTTTTAATGAATGTTACTAAAGTGTCATATGTATAAGATTAATAATTTCATGTATTAAAACATGAATATATATCTTATATTTTTCATTATAGTATTAATATATTTCCATTTGTACTATACTAGTTTTTAATTATATTTTTATATTATACTTCAAACTTCAATATTTTAAATATAGAAGATATTTAAAAACATAATTATTCATAATAATTATACTTATTTAAGCATTTTTTCCAATATAATATACTAGGTTATGTTACATTAATTTTTTTGTCATAATTCATTCTTTTTGATCTTATATTTAATACACATGTGTCAATTTATTGTTTTAATCTGATAAAAAAATATATATATCCTTGCATTTTAATATTAATTTTCAATAATAGTAGCTGAAATGTTGAACAAAAACATACCTGATTCTATCTATTTCACCATAATATATAATATCTGTCAATGTATTTTTATATTATATTAATTTATTGGATTTTTTGACAATAACTATAAGTATAACTCATTATATGGATATATTATACAATTAAAATTTATTTTTGTTACATTGTAGCATAAAACACTTATGAAATATTTTACAAAATTTTATCATTCTTTTTATATATCTTATTTAGAAAGTTCTATTATTTGTTTCTTTCCAAATTACAGAAATAATATCCCTTAATTTTATTCAGTTTCCAAAGAAAACCAAGTTTAATTCTTTTAATGTGTTATATGATTATTCGTAATCCATTGAACTATAAGCTATTCCATTCCTCTTATTATTTAAATTTCTATATGTCTTATCAAATGAGTCTATTATGTTGGAGTGGTCATTATTTTGTTTTCTCCTTAGTTTCCATAACTTCCTTATACCTCGTATTAAATATGATCCATAATTAGTGTACTGCAATTAACGTGACAATATGATATTTTTATTAATATATAATAAAATTAGTACATATTTTTTTTATATCATGTGTTATATGTATTAAAATAAAATATTTGTTTAATAAAGTAAATTTACTTTTTACCTTATACAAAATGAACATAATTATTAATGACGCAAAAGATGAGACAAACATTCCTGTGCCTATCCCAGTTTCTCGCTCCTCTCCTATCTGCGCCTGTATCTCTGCGCCTATCTGTGTCTCTTCTTCAATCTCATGCGGTGCTTCTGCTGTTACTTGTTTCTCTGCCCCAGTCTCACGCAGTGCTTCTACTGTTATTTGTGTCTCTGTCACTTCCATTGTTCTCTTGGGGGTAGCCGTAGATTTAGGGCGATTATAGCATCCACTGAATCTTTTCTTATGTGTATCATAATCACGTTTAAATTCTTCTAATACCTCACGAATGCTCAGGTTTTGATCATTTTTTAATCCTTCTAAAACTTCATCACATATTCCAATAGAAACCTTTGCTCGTTGGCATGTATTATTATTAGATGCATTGCTAAGACTTTTTAATACTTCCAAATGACCATATAGTTTATCCAGATCCATCATTTTATTAAATGTATCATGACTGATATCTTCAATGTCCTTTACATACTTTTCACATATAATAGGAACATCTATTCTTTTTGTTTTGAGATTTTTTATTCTCAATTGTTCATAACAACTCTTCGTTGTTTTGCACGAACCACCATATTTATACATTAAATCTCTTAGTCTGTAAAAGAAATATTTACAACTTCCTCCTGCATTAAAGTCTGAATGATCTCTTTTTTTATCATTTATATGCTTTAAATAAAAACATAGTACGTGGCATGATTTATGAAAGTCTGTGAAATTAGAAGCTTCTATTCTTTTGTTATAGTCACTGCACACCGCTGAATATTCAGTAAGATAGGGTCCTCTCAACCAACTCCAATTAAACGAACCAAAATCATTTCTGCTATGTGGATATATGTTTTTGTAGTCAAACTAAAAATGAAAATATAAGGTGTGCAATAAAAATAAGTGATATTTTCAAAGTAACAACTATTTCTTTATTTAAACAAATTGAAATCCTTTAAAATTACATAATATAAATTAAAAAAAAAAATTTAAATAAAGGCGTACCTTATCATTAGCAACTCCCCCTTCAGCCATATTTTTTATATTAAAATATATAAAAATAATTTTTCTATTTTACTTATAATAATTTTTTATACGTTAAATATATAATAAAGGTATATAATTAGGTTTATATAAATATCTTACACATGAATGATTCAATTTTTAAAAAATTTTTTACAATTTATATTTTTATGTAAGTCTTCATATACGTTGTGCTGCAGTAGTAATAAGCATTTATGGTTATAAATGCATTTTTTTATATAAATATATAATAAGAAAAGTGTATTTATATTCTCTCAATTATAAAATAATATGTGGCAGATAATACTTTTTTAATATATTATACATATGTCACTATTATAATAAAATAGTTATACATATAAGAAACTAAATTGTATATAGATACATGTAGTAAAAGATTTTACTCTAGCATATTAATATATATTTCTTTAGCTTCAATTAATAATTGGATATAAATATAAAATCTCTACGTTTACGCCTTATCCTTCGAGACTTAATATTAACATTGCTGCTATATATAAAACAATGGGAACCACGCGTATTTATTTAGCATAATCAATATAAATTGTAAATCCAATAAAGTAAATATAAGAATTATTTAATCTAATATAACTTTTAATATTATTATATTATTTAATGCAATATCATCTTACAATTGTATTCATATATATATAATACTTTTAACTTATGTATGTATTTATCATAATTTATTTTATCATATATATGTCATGACCCCTGAGTTAATGCTACTATATATGTAAATTTAATAAAAAAATAAATGTCAAATAAATGTATTATATACATAGGTTTTAATAATTTTACTTTTTTATCATATGTTATATCAAAAAATATAAATGTTATGTATTCTGATAATCTAATATACATGTAAAATGATTATTAATATATAGTGAATACATATATTTATGTCCTATGTAATTATTAAGATAAAAATAATTTTTACTTTATGTTATTTTATTTTTTTTTGTGACTTCAATCATTTAAAATTATCGTTTCTCATTATCCCATTAGAAAAATTTCGAGTTTTCAATGAGATATTTCATGCCATATTTTCTTCATCGTATATGTAAAATTCAACGTAGTTTTTAATATTTTTTCGTTTATTGAGCTTACTACATAAAAATTTTGTTATATATAGTGCTTATTTCTTGTATGAATTATTACTTAATATTTAACTACATTAACTATGTGTATAATAAATATTTTCCTAGATAATCCTTTATAATCAAGTGTGAAATTAGCTTAGTTTTTATTAATATGTACATTTATAGGAAGAATTATTTATTTATTACTAATTTAAAAAATATTTTATAAATATTTTATAAATAAATTATTACTAAATTATAATACTTAATTATTGTGACATAGAAATTTTATAAGCGTTATGCTATTTTAATTACTTCGTAAGTTTTACCATTCTAGGGCATATTCATTACATTATATATAATAGCAAAATTTTATAAGTATTTATTCACTTTGTACTGTTTAAATGTCCTTTTCATTTTATTTATAACATTTTTGGATATCATTTTTTTTATAATATATACGATCATGAATTTGTTAAAAGAATAGGTGTGATATTATTTCAAATGAATTGTGTTATAATATAAATTTAATTGTGCATAAATAACGAAGAAAAAAACATATTCATTAACCTTTTTTTTTCTTCACCACAAATAATTAAATCATAAAATATAACTTATTAATTCACAAATATTATATAAAATAATATTTCTTTTAAAATTAATACTAAACAAAGATAATTCTCTAAAATGAAACATATATTACCATTTTAAAAAATGGAACATAATATATACAAATATAATAAAATAATACATTAATTTTACAAAAAAAGAAACTATACCTTATTATATTTTTTTCATTCTAAAGATGTCCTTTTATTATAATGTTCGTATACATTTACATTTATATCTGTTTTAGATAACACAAAATTAGGAGATATATTGTTAAGGGCTATTACTAATAATATTATAGGATATGTTATTTTCACATTTATTAGAAGGTCTAATTAGAAATACTCGTACATTTATTAATATAACATTCATTATATACTAATTAAGGTAATCACAATTTTTTCTTTTTCTTTTGTATATCCAGGGTTATAATGGAGTAAACTAATTAATATGCTAAAAATACAAAATATAATATATTTATGTTATTAAACTAAATTGAAACTGAAAAAATTGTATCATTTAGCATCAAAAGTATAATATAAACACATTATTTACATTATATATCTGAAAACCATGACGAATAGTTCAAATATCTAAAAATAGCACTCAATAGAGCCTAATACATAAAAAACTGGATGTTCCCTTTAGCGTATCATATCTACATTCCTTCCCTATTTCGTTATGTTTTAATCCATGATATATATCCTCTTTATGCTTGTAATATATTTTAGCATTTTATTAGTTGATAATTGTTTCAACTATTTTCATGCTATTTTTTTTCTTTATGTTTTCGATTAAAAGCTCATTTTAAACATATATAATTTTAATGTATAGTAGATAAGTAACATTTATAGCAATAAACATAACTAATATATTTTAAATTCATGGAAATTTATATTTTTTTATCTTTTAGCAATGTACTGTAAAGGTGAGCCTATTTTGTGTTCCTCTTACAGAACGCGATTTTTTTGATATTTTTTAATACTTTATTAATTATATTTCAGTTATATTACTTTCTAATACAAACATATATCTTTTAATTTTTGTTCCAGTTAGTATATTTAAACAAGAAGAAAAAAATATATACTATTTTTTTTTAAGGAGTATTGTTATTTACAAATACAAAAATATTATCCTAAAAATATGTATAAAGATATGTTGAAAAAGTTATATTTATATATAATTGTTTGTTGTTTGAGAAACTATTTTTAACTTATATTATAATAAACGGAAATTTAATATTTCTAATCCGATTAAACTTCATATGTTGTATCAAGAATAATCAATCATTTTTTTATTCTTGACTTATTGACAGGGTTATTAATTGAATTTGTGCTTCTTCCGTACCTACTTAACAACTTTTAAATTATGTTCATTTTCTGTAGTTATGCTTGTTCTAAATTTATGATTTCCCTTAAATATTATAGCATGAGTTGTATAATTCAAACTACAACAATCGATTTTTTTCAATATCTTATTTCTTGTGGAGAAATTGTAAAATTATAGTTAAAATTAGATTTGATATTATTACTAAGCATTTTATACATTTTCATAAGATTGTATCTTATATAATTAATCCGATTAACGACAGGAGAAGAATTATAGCGTTCCAGAAGATTTTCGATGGTGATACTATATTAATTACTTCGACTTAAATAGCACATTATTTTAGTATATATATATTTATTATCATAATTATTTTACTTTTTTGTGCCATGCTATATTGTATTTCTCTTTATTGTTCCATGGCTTAATGTCTCAATATTGCACTCCCAAAATATGAAGTAAAAATTCTTTTACCTTTTTTAAACTATATATGCTCTTATATAATTTAAATTTCTAAAATATTTAATACTAAGTATATAACTATATATATGTTGTTCCAGATTTATGCATGCTTAAAATTTATTTTTATATTTGTCCTTCCACATTATAATGTTGTTGTAATTATTGTATATAACTAGTCGTAAAACATGTCTAAAATGAACTTTTTTTCTCTCCCTATTTCAATTCTGCACCCTTTCTAAGGTGACAATCTCGAAACTTCATCAACCTTCTACATCTAAAAACTCAACAAAATACATAAAAATATACAAGTATAGGCATAAATTATTTATTGTATTCTTAATGATAAAATAAAAAATATTCTTAAAATGCGAATTGTATTATACTCAATTTGATTTTTACTACTTACATTTCATCACTTTAAACGTGATAAAATAAAAAAATATACATATAAATATATTCAAATATACAGATAATGATGTGGATTATATATTTAACGCTTTATCCGAAATAGTAAGCATTAATAATAGAGCGACGTGCGTACCGTGTCAAGTGTTGTGAGAATCATTTCTGCAATTAAACATAAAATTATCAAATGATTAAAGGATACGTGTTCATATAGTGTTATGTTATGTACTATATGCTGTTCAGTTTTTTTATAAAAAAAAAGTAGCATTTAAAAATTATATATATTTTTTTGTAATATTAACATTTATTTTTTGTATATTAATATGTGGTTATTATATTTTTTATCTACCATGCCACATAATTATCCAGCAAATATCTGAAAAAATATAATATATTCTTACATATATTTTATTTATAATAAAAATTTGTATTCTAATTTATATACCTTTTCCTTAATACCTATAGTTAATACGTACATAATAGAGGACATTTTTATGGTAGTTTTTATTTTTAGTAAAATATTGTGTATATCCGAAAACCACTTCACCCAATGTAAACATATATATTTTAATATATTTACTTGATTTAAAATTGTTACACGTTAATAGGTTTATTTATATTCTCAAGGTACCATGACTAAGTAAAAATTTCTTGCATATATTTTGTCATTTCTTTTTAATATGATATGATTAAAAACGTTTACTTCTATGGGTGCATTATTTATGTGTATTAAATGAATTCTTTTATCATATCTGTGCCTATAATATATAGTATGCTACTTATATAAAAATTTCATAGGCTAATAACGTTGTCCTTTGTTGTTTACTATTTCTCTTTGCTTTCTTATTATTGTACTATTTGCCTAATTTTATTGTATAAAAAAATTTATATAACTATATTACATATAATTTTCGTACAATATTTTTAGTCTATTCTTTTCCACATCATATAAAAATTAAAAATTATTGTATTATCGTAGCTGTATTACAACTCCATGTGATTTAGCAGGCACTAAGAACATAGATACCTGTGAGATGTTTAAATTGATAATATTGTTATAACAGTAATAATGAACCACATTCGGTATATTTTGTATGTTTTCCATAACAATACTGTGTGTAACTACAGATTTTATGTGTATATTTAAACTCTTTAAACTCACTAGAATTGGGGAAATCTAGCTTAATAGGAAGTAATAGGCATATCAGAAGTGCTAGTAAAGAGTACATATATGGAGAAAGAATAATATACCTTAATTAAATATAATGTTAAAAAACTATTAGGAGTTATGTCAATGTGATTAAACAGGCTGGTAAAACATTTTTAATATTTCTGTCATAATAATAATCCAATTTGACATGCCAAATATAATTATGTGAGTAGTTTATAAAGTACATGTTAAATTATAAAACATATTTACGAAAAATATTTTCTGCCAAAAAGCTAACTGCTTATGTAATTGTATGAAGTGCTGCTTTCATAGAACTGATTTGTATCATCTCACCTATTATCGAAATTTTATATTTAGGATATCATAAAATAAATAAGGCGTAAAGAATAATTTTCACAAATCCCTATATTTGATAATAAAAAAAATAAAAGTACACAAATTGCATCATAAGAATCAACATATTATTCTAATATTTTAAATCAATTTACTTTATGCTGAATGTCTAAAAATGTATTATGAAAAAATATATATAATATGTGTAATACATAATCATTTTATGTGTTAATACTTCTAGTGGTTCCCTTAATCAATTATATATCATTAATATGTGAGTTTAAATAAATAAGTGTTTATTATACTTCATCAAGTATAAAACTTATATACTATACTCTAAATGAGCATGATTCAAACATATGAATTTATTTATATAGTTAATTATTAAAATTTCATTTTTTTATTCATTTTTTAGTGTAACTTTGCATGTGCATATTAGATAAAAACCTAACAAATCTTTGCACGTTAAGCATACAAATTAATAAAAGTGTAGTATACCTCATCAGTTGCTACGTTACTAATGATTATTAATTATTACAACATATTTCGTATTATATTACATATTATAAAGTTGAATTATATTTAAACTAACTCAAAAATGCATTCCCAAATTTAGACTATTTTTCACAATTACCACAAACATATAGGCTACTATTATTAATGAGAAAGAAAAATTTAAAATGATTTGCAATTAAAAAATTATATTGAAAAAAAATATATTGAACTTATTTTATAAACATAATTTAATCACAAATTTAAAAAAGTATCATATATGGAATTATACAGAAATCACAAAAAAATAAGACAGTATATTTTTATTTTGCATGTTATATATAACGGAATCATTATATAAAATGCATACTAAAAAAAATATATCCCTTCTCTTTTACAGTTATTTAATGTACTCTAGAGATCTTCCTCAATCCATTTTACCAAGTGTAATGTTATTTTAAAGGAACTTTCCATAAATAATTTTCTTACGATTCAAAGGATGTTTCATATCATTCTTTCACATTTTTCAATATTATTCTTTTTTGCTTCGTATTACAATTCCTTGTAAAGTCTTCTATTCTACCATTACACAAAGATTTATCTATTTCTACCATCCTCAAAATACGCTGGATTTAGTCCTATTTAACCAATATATATTTAAAATTTCAACATTGTTGTCATAATAATAACATCATTTGTTATTATATATACAACATAGGTCGTTATATGCTTGTTAATTATTGATATGTTATTTAACACATTTGATTGCCTGTAAATTGTGTACACATTATGCCGTTTACTACGTTTTTTTTATGTTTCTATTTAATTATTTTTAAACCCTCTTTTAACTGTGTTTATTAACTATTATAAACAATATCTACTTTTTCATTATATATTATTTAATTTTAAAAACTGCATCCATTGTATTTCACCAATTCATGATCTCTTCATTTTTGTCAGTAGTGAATCCTTATGAAGCATTAGCATTTTATACTATCCAAACAAATGTTATACATTTCTTTCACTTTATGCGCTTAATTATCAATAAAAATATCAAATGGTATGAGGAATAAAATAATGTAACCTTCTTCCAGAATCTAATAATATATGTTCCGAATCATAATCTGATAAATCATCATTTATGTCATTATAGTAATTATTTGCAAACTTTTTTTTCATGGATTTTGTTTCACGTAACTTTGATCCAAAGAATGTTGACTAATTAAAAAAGGAAAACACGAAACATGTAATGAATACAATTTTTAACTAAAATTAATTGAATAAAATATTTAGACTTTAATTCCTTTTTTGTGTTTACCCTATAATAAAAAAATAAAAAGAGAGATGTCACCAGTACTGTAGAAACTATTATAAAGCGATAGAAACTATTTGAGTTCATCATATTATATATTGTTAAAATAAAATTAAAAGAATTAGTATTCACTTCACTTGGTGTAGGTTCAGTGTTATGTAAGGTGTTTACTGCTTCTTCTCCGATTTTAAAAGTCATACTTTGATATTCTTTAGTACCTTCAGAAGAATGTCTTGCTGATTCTGACATATCAACATGAGTACCACCAATCGAATGAGAAGACCCAGCTGACTGTTGCGTTACAGTTATCTCAACTGGAACTACTGGTATATCCTGTTTTTCTAAAACCTGAAGCTGTGCTTTTAATTTAGTTAATAATTCAGAGGGATTGTACTTTTCTTCACATCTAATGTAAGCTTTACAGTAATCATACTCAATGTCTCCATCATAACAACAGTTATATTCTTTTTCAATATATATTGGAGAAATATAGGTAACAAGCTCTATATATTTTTGGCATTCATCAATACTAGACTTTTCGCAATTAATCCGATCAAAATTTTCAAAATAATCATGCAAATCTTTTTCTTTTTTCCAAACACTTACATTTCCTGATGGATAACATTTGCATGCATCCTCCTTCAAATCATTTAAACTAATTTCTGTTATTAAATCAAAAAAACTAGCAATAACAACATCGGTATCCATAGCATTCGTAATAGTAAAATTTTTCCCTAATTCTTCAAAGAACCAATGCTGAAAATAATAACAACTGGATTTACGATTCTCATCACCTTTCAAATCAGATATAGCTCTTAAGTTTTTTAATACCTTTTTACAAAATCCTTTAATCCCATCCTTGGAAGTTGGAATTTTTGTGCAGTCCCCCTTTTCATCAGTTAAATTGCTTCCATTATTTAATTCTTTATATTTTTCATACGATGGAAAGTTCGGTAGCATTGCTTCCTGATAATGTAGTACCGAATATAAATAGCGTTACATAAAAATATGAGGTTTTTAATGCACATATCTTTAGACCTCTTAATATTATAAATAATATTAAAATAATATGCAATTGAAAGAGTGAAAACGTAAATATACCCAATTGTTAGAGTCCGAAGGTCCCATCCTCTCAAAATAAGATTACGGAACCAAGTAACTAATTTTGTGGAATGATAGATATATTTCGGACAAATGTAAGTATACTCCACTTTTTCTCATTATTACAAGTGTCCATAATTAACATTGCGAACTAAATATTTGTTCCAAAATTTTTTTTTTTTCATTGGAATTTCGGATACTGCAATTGTAATGCAACACTCGGTAAACATATTTTTTATAAAAAGGAAAAAAATTGAAATACAAAGCAATTTTAGAATAATCAATATGCTTGATTAAATCTATATAAAAGTTATACATAAAATGTTTTCCCCTAACTGTACGGCTAAATGTAATATCTCAAAAGCATAGAGAAGTTTTGCTTGAAATATTACGCTTCAACATAAAGTAGTAGAGAACTATATTTTGGTCTTTGAATAAATTAGCTTCTACATTTGTAAAAATATAATTTCCATTTTATATGTGCTTTCATAACACATAATTCTGCTGAAAATATTAACATACCACAATAGATATTAAAATAAATAATTAAAAATTTTTATGGAAAATACATAAAAAAGCTGTAAAATATTGACATAAAGGAATAAATATTGTATGCTAATAATATTATAGAAAAATGTTCTTATATAGATGAATTACTAAAAAAAATTCATTATAATTTTGAGATTATTCCCTTATAATTAATCATTGAAAATATGAAATATAGGCTTCAGGAAAATATAACTTAAAAAAAATAAAAACTTCTTATATTCATTACTTTTTTTTATTCTTAAATCAATATTTATTATCCTTGTTTACATATACTTCATCATGTGTATATTTATTCTGTAATACTAATATAGGTTTATATTTTTAAGTAAAACATATGTTATATCACTATAAATCTAACCCTTTCATAAATGAGCTACAATATTATATCAATTATAACGAAAAAAATACACCTAATATATATCATTAAAAAATATACTATTTATGCGTAATTTAAGTGAAAAGCAATTTATTATATATGTATTTGTAGTTAGGCTTTGCTGAAATTTACATCCAAAACTATGTTAATTATAAAATGTGTTAATTATATGTTAATTATATAAGGGAAAACATAAACACAGTGTCCCAAGAAAGTATATTCTACACATAAAGTATGATATATAAAATAATTGAAATAAATCATTTATAATAAATAGTTAAGGTAAAGGAATAAATATAATTTTTAAATGATATTCATATTTCTTTCACATAATATATGTGACTCTACGCAGTGTTATATCATTATTTCAAAATAAACAGATATGGAGGAACGCAGAAGAATAATCACTTATAAGATTTTCATATCATTTCAGAGAACATCTATTAATGAATAAGTAGAATAAAAAAAACATGCGTTTTTCTTTTTCTCAAAGAACAACACATCAATAATATACATATCAAATCATTTTGTTTTCCGCTAAATTACCCAATTATGTTGTTCTGGTACAAAATAAGCAAATATTTTTTAACCACTTTTCTCATCCTCAAATAGTTATGTCTATCATACCTTTTGATATTCATTTATATCCTATGTATTTAGCTTATTTATTTCTTCCATAAATTCGTAAGGAAAATATTTTTTTTTATGTAATTGTTATTTTCTAAATTATAGAAAAATAATATTCATTTTTAGTTAACCAAGCCGGAAAAATAAAATAAAATAATAAAATAATGGCATTATTTTGTATCTGCAATTGTAGGAGACTGTCAAATAGAGT
This sequence comes from Plasmodium gonderi, assembly GCF_002157705.1. Classification (NCBI taxonomy): domain Eukaryota; phylum Apicomplexa; class Aconoidasida; order Haemosporida; family Plasmodiidae; genus Plasmodium; species Plasmodium gonderi. Next base: position 30,785 of record NW_021628926.1, read on the forward strand.
ACCTATATAAATCCAAATATTTTGAAAATAATAACTTTTTTCATTAAAGAATTAAATACAATTTTATAAATTAAATAATTTATAGTATTTATTGTTTCATTCATTTAATTATATTCTATTCTTTTTGTAAAGCGTCCTAAAAAGGTTTAGTTCCTATAATAGCTAAAGCTGCAGAATAAATAGGATTAACTAAAAAATCAAATAATTTTAAACATTAGTTCAAATTCTTGCAAAAAATAAATATTTATAATTTTTTATATGAAACAGTATTTTTCTACAGACAAATATTTTATGGGTTCATGTGTAACGATTTAATATATGCCTTAACACAAACTACGCTTTGTTTTTATCAAAAATAAAAATAATTTTTATTTTATGTTTTATAAATAAAATTAAGCTATATTTTAATGGTTTAAATTATATAGAATTATAATATTCCATATAAGTGCATTCATGTGTATAATGAATATTTTTAATTTTACCATTTTGCGAAGACATATTAAAACTGCTTGTTTCTAGTAATAATTGTAATAGGACTTATGTTAGTCTAACCCCGAATTTAACTGGCCATATTACTAATAACTGATGAGTTAGCTATAAAAATTTATAAAAATATATGCACAATTTATAAATACACTACACAAACTCTTGTTTAATTGTGTTCATACCATTACATATTGGTATATCCTTATTTTGCCTAAATAATGCATAATGATTTCATTTGTTGAAAATGTGAAGAATTAGTATAAAATATGAACACATACTAATAAAGCTTGTGCCCATGATTTATTATTCGAATAATAGGCTTCTTTTTAACCAAAGTTATGAAGAGTTTTTCTCATAAATTATACTATATATATATACGTGTATGTATATATAATACATGTTATTTCTTTTTTTCTACTTTTACATAATTCAGTAACAGATTGCACAGTATGTGTTACATCATTTTTGCGAGCATTAAACTATGGTTTGTGTTCTAAAAAATTATATTCTCGTATGCAATTTATCGCTAAGTTTTCATGACTATACAAAAGAAGCTACATTTTTACATTTAATTCCTGTTTTGATAATATCTCCAATTTTTATTCAATTAGGATGTAGTTACCACCAAAAAATTTTAGTAGAATATTTTAAACCCACAAATTTGTTCCATAAACTTCTTAAATTTTAAGTTTAACAATTTTCTGATTTGAGATAATTAATTTCGCTTAAGAAATTAAATGTTATAATATTTTGTATCTCCTTAGTAACATAGTTACCCAACTTCAGTCCTATCCATTCAGTATGTGTTCTTAGAATGTCTATAACACATTACTAATTCTGTTTATTCCAGAATTAATTAAAACATGTTAAACTTATTTCTAAAATATACCCTAACCGAAATAACACGCACAGAAAAGTGCAAACTTCTGTGCTAATTTTTTTGCTCTTTTACTTTTTTATCAACTTCACAACAATATAAATATAATGCATAATGTGATAAAAGAACAGTCCAATCTATTCCAACGTCTTTTCTAACATATTTATAGACATGTTTTAACTATGTTACTTTTTGCATAGTGCAAATAAAATTATTTTTTATAATAAATTTTCACAAAATGTTTAAATTTTATATGCACAACACTCATTAGCTATTCTCATTCTACTGTGTCCCCAAAATAGGAAATATATTAATGAATATTTTTCCATTTTTACAAACCGTACGTGCAAAAATGTTAAAAATAGCATTATTGTGTGTTCAAAAAGGATAGTGCTCAAATTTTTTAATTTCGAACAAATTAAGTCAAAATTTTACTCTTATAATTTAAAAAGTAAACAATTTATTTACATAAAATAACGACAATCATGAGTGTTCCATTTTTATGAAGACATATATAATCCCTAATTAATGTTAACTTATAGATACAAATAAACATTTACGTGATTGTAATAGCCCTTTTTAAAATGTCTTTCTTAACCAGCTTAACACTCGTTTATGTAAAAATATGATTTATTTTGTTATTAGCAAAATGTTAATGCGGAAAATTATTTAGGTTGCTTAATATTTCATAAATATTATTTACAAAATGTGATAATATAATTATAAAAAAAGATAAATAAACAATACATTTTTAAGAAATAGTATTTTTATGAAAACGTATCATTAGACAAATGTATAAATCAATATAATTAAAAGTTAATATCCTTTATTTAATTCTCAAAAATAAAAAAATGAAAATAAAGTGTGTATATTTTAATTCACAAAATGAATAAATAAAAAATGCATGCAACACTTTTATAAACGTTTAAAAATATTAAGAGATAAACAAGTACACAAAGTTTGATTATTATGTAAATTTTTACAATAAAAATATAGGTATTTTATTTTTTGTTCATATAACAAACTTGTATATATATTAATTTTTTTACATATTCTTTGTATTCTCCTTTCCTATAAGTATAAAATTTTCTACACTCTATGTGTTTTGTTTCATATATCGCACATTTCTTAATGACATTACTTTTAACATTTAATAATTGTTCTGAAACCACATGAAATTTATAGAAAATATTGAATAAATTTATCCAGGTGTAATTCATCTTATAATTACAATTTCTTATATGGCACATTCCTGATAAATAACGCTTTAATAACTGTCTCTATTTTTACAGATGATAAAAAATTACATTTTTTAAGAAAAAACTTAAGTGGTACTCATGTTCTCCATTAACAAAAATGTTTATAAGATTTGGCTCATATAATAACGTACATATATTGGAGGGTTTTGTATATTCTTCTGTATTCAACCTCATATATATTGCAACTTTTCAATTATATTTCACCATTAACTTTTTGTTCATCTCATTTAGATGGGTAAATACTTCAAATTTTTAACAATGGTGTGTTTTGAACTAAGTAGAGAACATTTTACAAATTTGTTGAGCAATATATCAACAACGTTTGCATTATTATATCTATCTGTCCACATATATACATAACTATATAATATATACATCATTAATTTAAACGTTTTGTTACACGTTTTATAAGTGCTGTCGCAATAGCATATATATTGTTTCCATATTTAGTATACTCACATTCAGCACTATTTTTTGCTATTTTTAGTGTTTGATTTATTGAGAAGAGTACATTACAGTATATGATTCATCAGTTGAACTTGAGATTAAAGATTCATCACTATCAGATAACAACATAATGTCATCATAATCAATATACGGTTTAATTCTTTTCCTAACCTTTGCTCGTGTGCGTAACATAGATCGACCAAGTGGAGTAAACTAACAAATGAATTAGAAAAAAATAAAATAAAAAAAGGTCAAATATGTAATATATATAAATACATACATATATATATATGTATATGTTATGTATATAATGATATTAAAAATAATATTTTTTTTATAATCAAAAGTGTAATACATTCTTATTTTGAAATGAAACTTTTGTGTTTACCTTATATACAATATAAGCAATCAAAAGTGTCCCTAAAAACAAAAGTACGTATGGAAAAATTTTTTCATACGTAAAACGTATTCTTTTCCATGTATAATATAATACCAAGCTGTCACTATTACTCTTAATATATAAAGGACTACCAGGTAACGCATCTTCTGCTTTAGCTGAAAAGGAATTTCCATCAGAATTTTCAGATTCACTCTTATACATGAGATCTTTATACAGACTATCATTCCGTTTAGGTTTTGCTTTTGCCTTTACAAATATTCTGTATACATCACTTAAACAGGGATGTTTATGATATGAAAGTAAAACCTTAAAACTTAAATAAAATGTCAAACTTGATGGACGATACTTCATATAATCATCTATATATCTTTTACAAGCATAATCCTTTACTAAACATGAATCTCTCCAAGTGTAATACACTGGAATTCTTTGTCTAAGATATTCACAATATTTAGTGCAGGCGCTAAACGTGTCATCAAGGATTTCTTTTCTCAACGATTTAAAGTCTTCAAAAAAATCAAATAAATCCTTAAGCTCTTGCAAATAACTCATGTTACTATATAACTTTTCATCCGGATAACATGCAAATTTTTTTTCCTTAAAATCTTTATCAACAGCTTTTTTCCATACATCTTGAAACTTAGAAATTAAGCTTTTTACATCACCAAGTTTTCCATTCTCTTTGAGTTTACTAAACACTTGTTCATATAACCAATAATTTAAGTCAAAACAATGTTTCTTATCAAATTCTCCAGTTTTATCTTCTTCACTGTGTACGAGTGATAAATTTCTAATTAGCTTCTTCAATAAATCATTAACCCAATTATACTTTTCAATAGAATCCTCAAATTCACTGTAATATTCACTAATTATATCTTCATTTACTTCTTCTTTCAAACTTTCGTAAAATTTGTACGACGGTAAGTGCTCAAAATCAATTCTAGGCTAAAAGCTCCAAAAAAAAAAAAAAAAAAAAAAAAAAAGTATTATCATCTAAATAAATATATTCATTTTATAATATTATGTTGATCTCGAAGATCAATAACACATTCAAACATATTCTGTACTAAATATTGTTTAGCAAAAAAAGGGAATGTGTACTGGATCTAGCTCCGGGGTGGGTAGACTAGCTTTCTTTGGTTCAGATGCAGGTGTCATTCTTTAAAAATAATGATAATAATTTATGTTTAATAGATAAGCCATTTAAATTATATAATTGAAAGTCTAATTCTTTTCATGCATAGAGCATTTCTTTTTATTATTAATTTTTAAATTTATATAATAATTTCTTTACGTGAAATACGACCACGTATAGCTAGTGAATGTTTTTATAATAACATAATTCTATAGACTCCTTGGTAACAATTATGTAAAAATAAAAATTTCTCGCATTTTAGTATAAATTATAAAAAAATAAAATTATTCCATAAAACATTTTTTCATAATATATGATAAATAGTTAATATTCATTTTTTTTTTTTTTTTTAAAAACACAGTTCGTAATACACATAATTAATAACATGTATTTTTATTTATGGGGCTAATTGTGAGTGATATGCACACTTTATTTATAAGGCAAAGCTGATCCCATATTTAAAAAAAATGTATGTTTTTTTAAATGAAACTATATAAGTATATGTAACACTTTAAAATATTCACAATAAAAGTTACATCCAAGAAATAAATATATGATAATATTATATTTATATAAAAAATAACTAAAAATTTTATTCCACATTATAATACAATCGCTAGCTAAAATTTTCGTATTTATTCTGTTAATATATATGTTTTTGTTGTTGTATAAAGAAATAATGAAAGCATACATTATTTAAAATAAAACAAAATGATATAAACCCCTTGTATTTAACACAAAACAAGTAAAAGCCATGTTGACACATTTTATGTAGAAGTGTGTTCAAGATGAAACACTTGATTTTAACGAAAATTTTCCCTTATCTTTTGCATTAAGTGTAGTAATAAATTAGCACGTATTACACTATAATTAATTATATTTTAGTAATATATGAAACTGTTTTTACTATATATAGATTAAGATAAGTTGTAACAATAAAGGCAAATATAGAATGTTTTTACCTTATCCACAATTTGTATTATGAACTTGCAAGGTAATACATTTAGAAGTACTTCTTTTTTTTTATTATGTTCTGGCTATTAGGTGAACCTAATTCTGTAATGTTATAATTTCTACGAACGTCTTTTTTTACAATGTGTACTTATTTATATTTCCATTAGTATGTGTAATTTGTGTTCTTTCACCTTAATTTGACAAATAATTTATCTCTTAGCTACATGCTATAAAACATTGGGCTTTGTTTTGTAAATAAAAAAATTCATGTTCAATTTTACTCATCAAAATATGTAAAATTAAATGTATTTATATTATTATATGTAAGAAGTTTATATGCAAAACATATTAGAGCGAAAAAAAAAAAAAAAAAATTATTAAAAAATGTCAAAAATTAGCATATGTTATAAATGCATAATTCATTCTTCAATAGCTTCAGATAAAAGAAATATATAAATCCATTGTATTCTAAAATTAATGCATAGATATATAATGTCATTATTTTATTAAAAGTGAATGTAACGTGACAAAAAGAATAACAGTTCATCTTAAATATAATAATTATAAACTGATAATATAGAAAGATTAGAGATTATTTTTGTATTACAGTTATATATGTACGAATTGTATTATAACAATTCTTCTGAAATAAGCTTTTTATGAAAGAATAAATCTAAGTTTGCTATATAAATATAAGTTAAATATAAAAATACATATTTATATCCATTTATAATGTAAAATTTTATCGAACGTTAATCGCATCTTGAGAATTATATAATGTTAAATCGTTCTTGTCTGTTATATGTCTGATTTAGATATAATTCTTATAAGCTTCTATAATTCATTATAATAAACTACAATAATTTTTTATATAATGACAAGGGAATTACTAATCCCTAATATACTATATTAACTCTCCTTTTATTCGAATTGGCATTTCTTGGTGGTTGTGCACTATACGAAATTCTCTGTCTAGATTTATCGGGTATCTTCCTCGTCATTTTTTTTTCCTTTATTATTTTCCTTCTTAACCACGGTCCGAAGGGCGTAAACTAACATGGAACAGGAAAATGTAAAATATACATAACATTTCGAATTAATTGTTATAATATATATAATACACATTATTAATAAAAAAATATACATTTCAACAGTATAATAAAATTTGTACTTACTTTAAAATAAATGAAAAAAGTCATAATTATTCCAAAAGTTAAAATACCTACAATGATCATACGCATAATATTGCTGTTTAAAATACTATATTTATCATCTGAATTATTAAAATCTGTCGTATTATAATCTACTGAAGTTATAGGATCATTCATAGAATCATTAAGCCTAATTCTTACTCTACTAATTGGACCCTTGTCGAGAAGCTGCACTCCAATGGCCCCAGTTGTGCGGACATTCGGTTCTGTGCATTTCCCATCCGCAGTCTTTATTGGCTTATCATCCGGACATTTTCCTTCTTCTGGTTTACTGCTTTCTGGATTATCTACATTTTCGTAAGAGTCTTTGGATGATGGAAAGACAGAACATAATCCAACATCTGCATCAAAATTTTCGTGAACTTTTACCATATGGCATTTAAAAATATTATATCGCAAGCGTTTTACTAATCCTGAGTTTCCGTATTTTCCTTCATAGTCCGTCATTTTATTTCCGGATGACTCTAATTCATTTTTACCATTATTACATTGTAGTTTATATAGAAGAACGTGAGGATGATATTTCCCATTACAATTAAAATAATCACAACGCCAGAAGTTTGCTCCACAACATTTTTCTTCATTTCTTGTATATATATCCTTAATTCCATTGATGTATTTACAGTATTTTTGACAGTTCTCTTTCTTTGGAGAGTTAATGCATTCAATAAGAGCACTGTAATTGCTAAAATAATCATACAAAAACTTCTTTTCATTTTCTTTTACTAAATGATCTTTAATTTCTATAGGACATGTTTCCTTACGATTTTCTAGTAATTCATAGTAAATTTTAGATTCCAAATTAGAAAATGAATTGATAATATGTTCTCTATGTGAAGAATATTCGGAGTTTGTTAATATTTTATTTAATTCATGATAGATCCAGTATCTTAAACCTAAACAACGATTATGCATTGTATTTCCTATGTCTCTAATTGTTGACAATTCTTTTAAGTTTTTGGCAAATTTTTTACAGAGTTCTTTTACAGTATTCTTATCTACTCCATTAGTTTTTACATTTGTACAATAATCAGAATATGTGCTACTGGAAGTATTCTTATTAAATTCTTGATATAATATATAAGAAGGTAATTTTTTATATAGCTCTTCCTGAAAATTAAAGATATAAAATGCATACTATAAATACTGAAAAATTCGTCTTATGAAAGTAATTTATATTGTTCTCTTATAGAGATAGGCCAAAAAAATTATATATCTTTATGAAGAATAAAAATATACATCAGATTCCAATTTTGAAAAATCGAATCCATCTACTGCCATGTTAAAGATAATGAAAATTGCTGAATCCTAAAATTACATGTCAAAAAAAAAAAATTATACAATACAAGGTACTTACAATTGTTATATCACATACTTTTAAAATAACATTTGAAATTTTATTGTGTGTATATTTTATTAGTTATAGTTTAATATTGTGTTCTTATAATAACTGAATATATTATATGCTAAATATTTTATAATCTTTAAAAAATAAAATGTACAATTGGAATATAATACACCATGCTATATTAAATATTATAAAAGAAAATATTATTTTACAAATATGTCATCATTTATAAGCTGTATAATCAATTTTTTTAATTTTTGCAAATATTAAGCATTTTTCTTTTTTTTCCAATTTTTTAGGTCATACATCAATTGGATTTGTTAACATATTGTTTATTGGTATATTATATAGTGTATTAAAACAAAAAATATAGTTACAAAGACGTGTTCATTTTTCTTTTAAGATTCCAATAGCACAACTTCACTTAGATTTTATAATTTCTTATACATGCCATTTTATTTCACAATTGTTTTGCTATTATTCCTAAAAAAATATTATCATGCAAGATTAAAATAAGTGAAAGAGTAATAGTATGAAATATCCAAAAATTCTATTAAAAAGGAAATTATACAATGTTATAATAAAAATGTTAATTGTGCATTCTTATTGAATGAGCTATCATATTTCACGTATGTCGATAATTCTGTATTGTTTTACATCACACATGTGTAGACATGAATTAAAAACTTATTATTATCATATTCCTATCTTCAGCAATTAAAATATCCATTAGAAGTATTTGCATTATAAAATATATAAACATTTAGAATAAAGTGGGACTTATTTATTTTAAAAATTTAAATGACATATAAAAGGTATTGTTTTATCTTAACATGGTGAATGTTGTTTTGATATAAACATAAAAATGGGTTAATATGACATATATATTACGTACAAATTTTCGAAAAATTGCTATATGAAGTTATTTTGCTTTTCAGAAAGCAATAAATTTCAGTGATGTTATTTTTACATATATTTACTAAAACTCATTGTAACTCTGTTAACACATAAAAAAGATATTCAATAAGGACGCAAAATGAAAATGATATATAATAATTACCACACATTTCTCTAAATATATTGTCACAAATGAATATACTAAAGTTATTTTATTCATTAACTATAAAGCTCAAGATATTTTACACATGTTTCAAAAAATAATATTATTATTATTGAAATTTTCATTATACAGATTTTTAAGAATTATTTTATTTATGTAATACATAATTCATATTCATATTTTCTTGCAATGACGAATGAATTGAAAAGGATTTGTATATAATTTATTTTTATTATCTTTTGCATTATACCTATTTTCACAGCAATTACTTAATTAAGAACTTTACTCATTCTTTTAATACCAGATTTAAAAATATTTTTACAAATAAATTTGTTATAAAAAATAAGGTAATTTTTAAAAATATTGAATAACTCAAATGTTTAATATATAAGAATACATAAATATTGTAATATTATGAATATGTGTTGTTATTAATGTGTATTATTTTTCATTCTACATTCTCTACTTATATTTTTGCTTTAAATATCCCTCCCCTCAATAAACAAAATATTGTGGTTATTCCATTAACCCCTTTTATACAAATAAGTTTATGTAAAATTGCTATATTTTGACATAATGATAATTATCTCCTTTTCAAAAAAACATTTTTAAATTAACGTGCTTTTCTAATTCGACATACGTATTTTCTATGTATATATTTTTTTTCAACGTATGAGTTACTATTCAGAATAAAAATATTTGTATAGTAAATTTTTTTAGAAAACATTGTGTAATTCTTATCAATGCAATTATTTAACAAATATTAGTAGTTTTTCTTCTTTTTTTTCTTTTTTTTTTTACCTACGTATATATTTACTTAAAGCATTTTATCAAGATGTATCTCATGAAATAAGCTGGATAACAGTACGTTAAATTACAAGATATATTTTTTTAACCCTTTTCATGTCTCTCAGTATGTACATAGTACATTTAAGTATTTCTCACATATATGAATATGATTATTGTTAATCTGTAAAATGGATACTTGTTCAGAATAGTTCATTTATTTTGTTAATAAATAAATTTACACGTGTTATATATTTAAGCTATATAGCAATACATTTTTTCCATTATTTAATTTTCTCTTTTATTCATTTAAATACATATATACCTAGTTATGTCGTAATTATAAAATACTGTGCCAATTGGTATAATTATTCTACTCTATATATGAGGTAACATTTATATAAATGTTGTTGTTTGTACATTTTTCTGACAACATGAACTAATTATTCGTTAAGTTTGTCGTATCCATCAATATATGTATTTACAACTAGGTGGTATGAAGTAAATATAAAAAATAATTACAATTTACATGATATTTTGTAATATTTTATAATATTTTATATTTTAATTAAATTTATAACATTTTATATTATTTTATGTAAAAAAATATCACAACTGGGTGATGCATGTAAAACACCTTGAAATTAATGCACTAATGTTAGGTATATATAATAATGTTAATAAACGTATGGCATTATATATTTTCTTGTTGTTCCATTGTACATATAACAAAATATATAATGAAATTATAAAAATATAATAATATAAAAAGTTCATCGAATTATTTAATTACTAAATAATGTAAAAGAAACAACATTTTTTTTACATGTTATAATATAGTAAAACAAAAAAAAATAAAAATAAGAAAAGAAATTAAATTATTATGCAGTTTATAATTAAGAATGCCACATTGTTGCTCATTCATAGAAAATTTATTAAAAAAAAGAATTCTTTAGACAAAATAAAATAAAAATTTCTAACAATAATGCAAAAAAAGAAGTATCATTAAATCGACTGTATTGTTGAAAAGATCAGAAAAAAACAACAACAAAAAAAAAAATTAATAGTAGAAAAAAAAAAACGAACAGTATTAATATACTAAAAAAATATTATATTGGGATTAGTAAGTTTTCCCTCTTCTATGTTCCTTATTTATACTGTAAGATGGAATATATCATATTCTCTATCATTGTAATGTAACATAATTTCACATTTTACGCTTTTTAAATTCTATTGGTTTACAAGAACAGTTGGAGATGAATTTTCTTCTTATGATAATTTATTCATTATCTCAACGAATTATTCTTTAATATTTTCAATTTTGAGTTATCATTTTTCCCATTTTTTATTCGACTATTTTTTTTTTTTTTTGCATCTTTCTATATATCCACATTCCAAATGGAATGAACTAAACATGATTAAAAATAAATATGCAATATTTTTATTTTGTGCTTATGTGTTTTAGAAAAGTATGAATTATATCCTACAACATAAGTTCTTTATATCATGCAAAGAATGAATATTAAAAATAAAAATAAAATAAAAAAATAACTGTAACTAAAATCGTAAATATATTTCCTAATATCATGTAAAACTAATTCATTATATTTCTGGTTTCTGTCACCAAGTAAAAGATACTATTTCTGCGCTTCATTCGTAATAAACATAACATTATAACCTACATTTTATACTTGTTCTACATCTGATGCATCTGCAAAAACCTAGATTTTCATTGAAATAAATGCAGAAAATATTTATGCATTTTTAATATAGATTGTTAAAACGCTTTACATGTTTGCATTGTTTTCGAATTTGCCTATTAACAAAGGGTGCTCTTCTATCATTTACATTATCATAATTGTTAGAACACTTTTGTAAATTTATTTATTCCTTTCAATATGCGCATATTTTCCATGAAATTAACATGATTGCTCTCGTAAAACATGTTTATTAATATTAGTCATTTGCTTTAGTTATTTCAATTATAAAAAAAACGGTATCACAAAAAATAGAAATTGTACGAAGGGTATTTCTTTATCAAATATGAATTAGTTTACATCTAAAATAGTAATCATCATGATAATTTAAATAGTTAATTTAGTATCATTTTTGTGAGAATACCTAACATAATTCATAAGTACGAGTAAATCCATTTAGATAATTAATATATTAATGCAAATGCCACAATTATTTTCGGTATTCCCTTTACATACAAATTTATTATATATATACTATCTAAATGTAACTGCTTTAATGTAGTTCCTTGAAGGACTAACGTAAATACTTATTTTATATGTAGGATATTACATAAATTTTGGAAAAAAAATAAATAAAGCTACTTTATTAACAATAATGCTGAAATATGAATCTTTTATTAAGGAAGTAAATTATCATGTTATTTTTCACGCCTTCCTTAATTTTTAGTTGTATTATTTTTTTTACTAATAAGTAATGTCTTTTGCTAATAATTCTATACTTCTATATCTACATTTTATTTCATAAAAATCCAAAGTAGTTGTTATTAATTACATTTTCTGAAACATTCTACTTCATTATTACATTCTACAAACATTTTTTACAGAAACATTTTCGCTCCATAGTAAGGCATTTAAAATAAAAAATTCATCATAATATTATTTTTTTTTTTCTAATACTTAGGTTAGACATTTTAACCCTTAATCATGCTGCAACATTCTAAAAATTAATATAGATTATCCTTATTTAAAAATACAATTTCAGAGACATTTAAATGCTTATACCATAATTTTCTTTAAAAAAAGCTATATTTAAGTTAATTTTATTCCACAAAAGTTAAAAAGAATATATAATAGTCTCAAGTAATGGTGCATTATCTTCTATTTTTATCATGCGTCCAACATTTTTGATATTAACAATAGTTTTTCTTACGTGCTTAATTCATTAAAATATTAGGTAAAGCCGACAGGCGAATATTCACTTTTCATATTTTTACAAACATCAATTACTACTTTCAAACAATTGCAGCACGTGCTATAATATTTTCTACATTTTGCAGTAACTTCACCCATATAGGTGATATACAAGGAAAAATAGCCATAAAATTTTTAGATCCTTTTAATGATATCTAATTTTTTATTATAAAACTCGCGTTTGAACGTATCAAAAATGTTAGAAAAATCTAGTATCTCCAAAAAACGGAGAAAAAGCTATTACCACCAACTCTAAACTTATGAAGCACAGCATAATAATCAAACCAGTGATTCAAATGCTTATACAGATTTATATTTGTTCTTTTTCTTTTCATCTATCTTATGAAGAAGTTAACCAAATTTTTTGGAAAAAAGGTTGTAGCTTTCTACTAAAGATTTTGTACAATATTATAAATTAATTCTTTTAACCAGTATTATGTTTGAAATTGGGAGGATAAAAAGAAAAAAATTGATCACCAACAGAATTATAATCTATATTAAATAAATTACAAAATTTGTATAATTTGTTTTCCATCGATTCAAGATCATGGAAATAGAAAGCTAAATGAAAGTGTACGGAGCACATAAGTTCACTTTATCTGAAATGAGTTACCTATCACAAAATGGCACACGCCTGATGCTTAAATAAAATACAATAGATAATTTTTAAAGTATAAAATATGTAAAAAGAAGAAGTTTATTTACTTCCTTTAAAAGATATGAAAAGTTTAAAGATGTGCTTCACAACTAGGTTCTTTGCCAAATCATAAGGCAGTTTCTTATTAGTGTTAGTCCAAAATAACACAATTTATAAATTATAAAATGTACTGTAAAAACACATTTAGATCATATATATTAGTAATTCTTGCGCACATAAGTGTCTATAAAAAATGGTACCACGCGTCTATGAAGTAATTAATTTAACATGTTTTAATATTCCCATATTTTTTGTTGTACTTCTCAATGTACATAGAATAAATAATAATTTTTTTTTTTTAAATTATGAAAAATGAGCAGAAAATTTCCCCTCTTCATATCTTGATTATATAGATTATTAAAAAAAATAAATTTTTCTTGATATCGTATGTGAAACCTCTAGTATTATAGAACTATTATAACACTGTTATTTTCACAACAGCTATAAAATATATATAATTTTACAAAAATTTATACGAAATTGAAAAAGCGCAAAGATTGTTACTTTTTTCTATGTGGCGATTTTCTACTTCTAATATTTATATATAATTATTAACAGTATATTATGGATTATTATTTTTATTTCTCTTTTTAAAGAAAAATATAGGTAATTCTGTTAAATATAAAAGAATGTTAATTGAACATACGCACCTTACAAGAAATAGGAATCCCCTGAATAATGTATTTTTATTTGTAAATACAGCTACTTTTAAAACATTTTATAAATTATGCAACCATGTATAGGTATATAATAATAATTCTCTTATAATAGGATTCATAATATTTACACTTTTGTGCCTATTTTGTGTTAACAGGTTATTTATAAGATTGTTAATTATATAATAATTACGCATCTTTTAAGATACGTAAAAAAAAAAAAAAAAAGCATGCCTATGTTATTGTTAAAGTGTGCTGATCTTATCAGAAGCACATTGTCAAACATTAATGTGTATACGGTTCATTGTGCCGTATTTCACAATTATTACTATGAATTAGTGAAATGTCTACAAAAAAATTAATAATGTCTTTCATTAAAAAATGTAATTCTCAAAAATGACAAGCACCTTATTTTTCAAAAAAAAATATATATATCATATTTTCACATAATATATAAAGACTTACAATACATGTATTAAAAAGAAAAAAATAAGACTCTTTTTATCAGTTAATCTGATTAAAATAAATAAACATGCATAAAATTGAAAAACCAAAACAAATTTACCTTATTTATAAAACATTTAACTGTTTCCTTATACCCATTCCAGAAATGCATTGCTATTTGATTGCTTCTACAAGTTTTATGAAAAGCAATTGTTCAATTTGAATATAGTAGTAAAAATTATCTTTTCACAAAACTGCAAGAAATATATACACATATACATTTCTTTTTTATGATGTACGTTCTGCACAATTTTCTTTCTGTTTAATAATTACAAGGCTTTATAACATATCACAAAAAAAAGTTCTCATATAATAACTTTTTTAATCAAAAACATTTTCCTCTAAGATTGCACATGCCTAACAATTTACTTGCTAATTATGTAACATCCAGTTCTCATTACTTACATCCAAAATAGCCGCTTTGCTTCTTTTTTTTTATATGCCTTATTTTAATTTTGTTATCTGTAATTGCAATAATAATTGCACGTGTTGACCTTTTCGTTTGTCTCATTTTACACTTTTGACATTTTGTGAAAACGTCCTAATAATCCCAAGCAGAATAATACTGCATATTATATCCATCATCATAGTAATCCATGTTCATATTATAAGGGTTATATTCGGAAAAAGTATTATCATATTCATCATAAATTTTATTGTTTGTTTTAGATTTCTTAGTTTTCCTCTTAGTTACACTTCCCTTTAAATTAATCAACTATAGTAAAAATTAAATATGTGAAATGTGTATTTTTATTTCATTAAAATCATATTTTAATGAAAATTATGAATAATATAACATAAAAAAGTTTATATTATTAAAATCACTTCATATTTACTTTATAACCAATGAGCATAACTAAGAATAATGATCCTAAAATAAAAACATATTTACTACTTTTCAAATGCATTAGCCAACTCAAAAAACCCTTTTTTACTTCCAAAGGACTTTCATAATCTTTAATAGTATCAATATCTCCTGCAAAATTATGCGCATAATCAGAATAATCATTTTCATCTAATACTGGAAATCTTGAACTTTCTTCCAAATCTTCATCGTTCGATGGAACTTCAATACATCCTGATAAATTAGTAATTTCTCCATCATCACTAAGCGTATAATTGCATTTATAATTTTTATATGATGAAACGGTCTCATCACCAGTACGTGAAGTTCCTAATAATCGAAATGTTCCTGTACGCACAGTTGGCCTTTTTGGAGTCGAATAAAAAGTATCAATTCCTTCGTCAACTGGTACTTCTACATTTTCATAGCCAATACATTTTAATTTAGCTAATATTTCATAAGGATTTTTCTTATTAAAATCAAAGTAATCACATACTTCTTCCCATAAGCAAAGAGGTTTATATTTATCATATAGTCTTTTCACATCAACGACATAATTGCAATATTTTTCTCTGCAACCACTTATTTCAGAAATAATACATTGATAAATTGTTTCACTGTTTTTAAAAAAATCATGTAACATTCTTTTTTCATTCCAATTATTTAAGTCAGGCTCTATTTTAAAGTCACAATATACTTTATTTAATTCATTTAAATTAACTCTAAGCAGTATATCATCAAGTTCATTAAAAAATTGATAATCAATTTTACTACTCGATCCTTTGAATATTTTCGATAGTTCCTTATACACCCAGAATGTGTAAAATGTACAACGATCATCATGTGTCTTTTCAAGATTCTCCAAATTTCTTAAATTCTTCAAATTTCCCACAGACTTGGCACATAAAGCTTTTAAATGCTTTTTATCAGTGCCTTGCATACTACTCCTGTTACAGTAACTTTCATATTGCCCCGGGTTATTTATACTGCTCAGTTTTTTATATCTTTCACTTGAAGGTAACTCATTCAGAAGACTTTCCTGGAAAAAAATGTTCCGTATTGAGACATATTAACACAATAACATTCGATGGAAAAGAGGAAAACGTTCGCTTTCTTTTTTGTCACATTCTGCATGGTCATGTAACAATATTCTATTAATTATTTATTTTTAGTATGATATGGAAATTTACGTATTTACTCTCATCCACAGCTGCCATTTTCAGTTGGAATTAACTTATTTTTGTGAAGCAAAAAAAAAAAAAAAATATATTATTTTACACATTAATACAAATATATTCCTCTTAGTACTCTATTTCAAGTGTTCGTTGCTTTTCACCAATTTAAAAAACTAAGATAAATTAGGTTAACATCTTTTGTTCATGTACATATTAGAACTACTTTGTTGCAACAACATTAGTAACAAAATACATGAAAATTAGGGAATATTAAAAGGATATAAACAAAAACAAAAAAAAATCTAATAATTTGAATAAAATATAATGTTGTAGGATAAAATATATATTTTTTTTAAATATTAATTTTTATAAATATTGCATATTTCCACTAATTACACATGAGAGATACAGTTTATTTTTCTTATTTTTTTTTCCTTTTAACACATAATGTGTAGTACAACTTTTTTGGAAATATGTGTCCTTTAAGATTGTTTCACATTTTAATACACTGGATAATAAATGTGTATTGTTTTTTAAAATGGAAATAAATATTCATTTAATATTTAGGAGTAATGATACCTACCCATTGTAGAACTTGTCGTTTTAATCTAAATACATTTATTCATATGTATATTTTTCATTATCATTTTACAAATCTCAAATATGATAAAACTGCAAATCAAGCATTTAAGTAAACAAAACGGATAAAAAAACAAATTAGTACATATAATATATCATAGACAAAAACAATTTCATCATCGTATAAAATAATGATTGTGACAAATTTATGAATTATTTTTTCAAAGTTGGAAAATTCTCACATCTTATTCTAAAATAGATGTCGTTTTCTCTTGCTTTTTTCCATTGTGAATGAATAAGGGAAAACATAAAATATTTTTTTTCATTATCATATACTTACTATTGCGTAATGTATAATTTTTTTTTTCTTATCCTTTGTAATAAACACAATTATTTGTTAAAGGAATAAGCTAATTATTTTAGGTAAAATAAAATTTTAAAAAAAATGCTAAATTCATTATCTTAAAATGTCATAAAAGGAGCTGCAACGCTTTTTTTTTTTTTTTTTTTTCACATTTCCAACAAAATAAGTTAGCAAATCTATCTACAGGATTTTAAAAAAAAATTGTAAACATAAAAAAATTAAGAGATACACATAATACCTATAAAAAAAGAATATATATTTTTTTTTTTTTTTTTTTTTTTTTTCTTTTACCATATAATACAATATGCATTTTGCACTTAATTCATTATATTGGAGAATTTCATATTTTTATGTGTTTCTTTTTTCCTACATTGAAACATAGGAAAAATATTTTTTACTAAAAATAAAAAGTGGTAAAACAGTAAAAAAAAAAAAAATATAAAAAATAGTTTCTCATGCTTCAGATGATTTATCTATGATCATGTTAAAAATGCATTATAAAAAATGTTAGGGTTTACATAAATGTATGTAAGAACTGTGTTTTCTATGTAGCATATTCATAAACAAATTTAAAAAATATAGCTGCATATATCAAGGAATTTACTATTCCCATTCTTTGAATCAACAATTATCTTTGTATAATATAACATGTCCTTAGTGTAATGAAATTTTGTTTTTTCTGTGATGCTGTGTGTGAGGAAATGTAAACGTTTTTTTTTTTTTTTTTCTTGCTAATTTTTATGTTAACCAAAACGTTGCAAATCCTGTTTAATGTATACTGTCCAATCAATAAAAAAAATAATTAGATACGCCACTATTTTGTAAAAATATTGTAATCTAGTAATTAATCATAACTCCCACATTTATTAGACCTATTTAAACTGTAACATTTTGGAGAATAATAAGTCTTATTACAATGTTGTTAAATCGTTTTCATTATTTTCTTTGTTAAATGGCTATCCTAAATTATTTTAAAATGGATTTATGGGCAATGTCATTAAGTTATTTTACACCAAAGTAAAAAAAATAAATTAAGCTATTTTTTAATTTTACCCAACAAATAGCATATTAAATGCAATTTATTCATAAAACAATGAAGCAACTAAGCAACTATTAGTAATAGGAGTTAAAAACATTTTTATATACAATCCACATTTATCTATATTGAATATTTAAAATGTGTTTCACTTCTATAATTTATTATAACAGTAATGATTAATTAACGTTCAGGCTATGGTATTCCAAAAACTTTTATTTTAATTGTATTTTAGCTTTACCCCTCCAATATGAATAATAATAATAATAATAGCAGCATATAATTCATTCAATGTTTACACTACTATTGAGAAAAGTTAGCCTAAAAATTAGAAGCAGTAGTTAAGCATTTTACACGTTTTACTCTTTAAGAAAAATGTATACATATGTATATATTCTGTTAAATAAATATTATATATTTAAAATGCTTATATTTGTCATTCTCCCAAACTTTCTGATACATAATGGACACATTTTAGTATAATACATGTAAATACTAAGGAAAAGATATCCTCTTTTATTATATAAGATTGAATTTTAATCTAAATGAAATATGGTTAGCCTGGTATGTTTCACAACATTTTGTCCTTAAGAAACCGTTCAAAAAGGTCATAAAATATAATAAGTAATAATAACTATGAATTGAAATAGCTAAATGGTGCTTCTAATTAGACACTAGAGTTAATATTAAGTTCTTGTTAATCTATATAAAAGCCATCTAAAAATGGTTAAGTTCTATTATCGCCTTATCCATTATTGCAATACTATGGTTTTTACTATACCATGATTGATAGCTTATTTTGCTAAGAATGAATAAAAACACTGAGAAATAGAATTCCCAAAATCACAAAAACTGCGAGTTAATTAAAAATATCACACAGTTGAACTTTGTAGAGTTAAACATATATATACAATATGGATAGTTTCATTATTACACAATTTACATACACATTGGCTATTATTCCATTTTTGCGATTAACTTTAGTAATAAATAATAAATACATTAATTTATATATTCTCCAGGTGAACAATGATAAGGAAGAAAAAAATACATGTTAAATTCTTATTCTATATTAATATGTAGAATATATGAAGAACTATAAAAAATAAAAAAGAATTAAAAATGTAATAAGTGCATTTTTTAAAATGAAGTTATCTGAAAAAAAAATATGCATGTTAAAAAAATATTTCATTATAAAAAAAGCACATAAAAGTTTTTTTTTCTTTCTTTTTTGCATAAATGCATATATATAAAAGGTTTCTATGGTAAAAAAATTCATCGTCAAAAAAAAAAAAAAAACATATTAGACTTATTTGATAATCCTTTTTTTATCTTTTTTTTGGAATAAATAATTTATTATTTATATAACAAAAAAATTGCCAGAAAGTTCCTGTATTATCGCACCTTACGCGATCCACACCGGTTCTTATATTTTATTTCCACATAAAATATAATAAACATTATAATGGCATTTTTTTGGAATAACAAATCTTTTTCATCTCCCTTATACAATAATATCCAAATTTTAATATTATATATGGAAAAGTATGCCCACTTTTCTCTTTTTCAATTTTGGAGATTCACCATTTGAACCACTTTAAACAAACAGTTTTATGTTAAAATAAAAGCAAAGCATAGAACCACTTCCATTCAAGTGTCTGTGTCATACATTCGAAATAAATATCTTGTTTATTTTAAATAACTCAGTGTGCGATAAAAATAGAAATTAAAAATATTCCACAAAATATTAAAAAGGGTGTAATGAAGGAGAATATGTCTCTTTCTTTTTTTTTCTTTATTAGAACCATCAGTACTCGTTCCAAATAAAATAGTCATAATGAGAAATCTTCTTTTGAGATAATCATTTTTTACATAATATTAAAAAAAATTTGTGAACATTTTGTGCTAAGATTCTTTTTTTTTTTCTATTTTAGGAATATAATAATTATTATTATTATTTTTTTCTTTTTAGACATTGCAACATCACTAAAGCAAAATAATGCAAAAGAAAAATTATTGAATAATTGATGCAAATGAAATGTTGGTTTATATTAAATCATAAATAATTAAAAATAATAGACCACATCATAATTTCTAATAGGTTGATAAACTAGCTAGATAAACATATATATGTTAAGAATTTAATTATTTGTTTTATACTACAAATATAGAAATAAAATTTTATGAAAAGTGAAAAATATACCTATTATCTTATTTTAATGAAATAATTACTTATTGGAAGTGTTGTTAACGTTCCTTCTTCTAACTCATCATATAATTCTTAATTCTCTTTTTAATAAACAGGTTGTAGCATTGGGAGTATATCGTCACTTCTAACATGTAGCCACGTCGATAAGGTAACCATTAAATGAGCACATATATATATATAAACATATCTGTGTGTGCAAAAAGATTAACTAAGCCGATTTGTAGAATGATATGAGTAAGGGTAAGAGTATAAGCTTAACTACTTATAAAAGAAGCTCATTAGCAAAAAATATTTCCCATATAAATTTTTCATTTCTGTATGCAATAGTTTATTTCATAAATGTGTAACCAAATATTCTTGAATTAGGAATTATGCCATCTTACTTTTTCCTAATACTTTCAATTGTAACTATTTAAGCTAAGCAAGACAGTTACATTGTGATAATATGTTCTATCCTAATTGTTGCATGAATTATTCTAATACTTCACATAAATATCGTACCTAACATTTAAATACAAACGTGAACATAAAACCTTGTGTTGTAGAATATATTCTTTATTTAAATTTGTTTCTCCCCATAGTTAAGTTAAAATATGTGCATTTTATTCATTTTAATTATTTATAATGTAATAAATTTAAATTGTACTAATACTTGTTCTTATTATTGCTAACAAAATTGTGATGTTAAATGATACTGCAAAAATGTTAGCCTCTCACCACTTATTGTTACATCATATTTAATATCTCTACATTATGTACATAAATTTTTTAAAAAGGAAATATTTCATTTATAATTTTTACGCATTTGTTGCGCTTCTATTATTTTTAAATTAAACAACGTTATTGATAATTCTTATACATTTCCACATTGTTTCGTCTTTTAATATTATATATTTTTTAATACCATTTGTGGTGAACTTTACACATGCACCTATCTATATACATCGGTTTAATCTATTTTTTATA
This sequence comes from Plasmodium gonderi, assembly GCF_002157705.1. NCBI lineage: Eukaryota > Apicomplexa > Aconoidasida > Haemosporida > Plasmodiidae > Plasmodium > Plasmodium gonderi. The sequence goes on from NW_021628926.1 coordinate 52,726, forward strand.
AGTTAAATGTTCCGAATTTTGTAAAAATTTATAGTATAAATCTCTACATATTTGTGACAAGGAAGTTTTTTCAGTATTGAAAAAGGATTGAAGTAATTTTCTTTTTCTAAATAATGTATATCATTGGGTTATGCTAATTTTACTCAGTTAAAATATCATAAAAGGTTTAATTAATATTTCACATATTAGTAATTTTTACATAAAGAGGGCATAGTATTGTGTGTATCTAAAGTAACATACGAAGTTTCTAAACTACTCTGTAGATTGAAAATTTTTAAAAGGATTTATAAACCAAGTCATATGATTCAATTTTGTTGTAAAATACTTCATTAACAAAATTTTTATATTTATGGGTTTGTATGAAAATATTACTAAGTAATGCATTGTCTTGTATTTCCAATATATAATGTTATTTTATATCTCGTCCTCTTAAATGTGGCATTGATGATGCCTACTTCACAAGCGCTATCAGAGTATATTGTAATATTATTTAAAAAGAATATAATATAAACTCATCCAACCTAAAATTTATTAATAAAAGGGTATGGTAATATGTGAGATATATATATATATATTTTTTTTTTTTTTTTTTTTTTTTTTTTCATACTCCTTACAGTTTACTATATATTTTAAATTAAAACGTTCTATAGTTTTTATAAAAATACAGAGTTCTGTGCATGCATGCATACAAATAAGAAATATTTTATTATTCTAATATATTTAAATTTTTTCCTATCCCCAGTTTAATTAAATACCATCGTTCGAAATTGATACGTTATTTTAGACAAAATTATGTTATATATTAGGAAAAATATATATCATAAAAAGTTGTACTGATTTTAATATTTCACCCGCAATTATAGTATGTACTACGTAGACATGTTGTATATTAATATGAAACCATCTTTTCGTTGCTCTAATTTGTTAGAACTTAATCTGAATTAATCAGAACAATATGCATGTATAAATGTTTTTTTATTATATTTTTTTAGTTTCCTTTTTTTATTTTTTTTTTTCATTAAAATTATTTTTTCCCATTTTTTTAATTATAAAATTTAAATAATTAACTCTTTTTAATATTTGTTAAATGTTTTAAAATTAATCCAACTTGTAGTCATTTTCTATTAATTTTTATTTTTATATATTTTTAGTTTATACAACAGTTCTAATTTTTTTTTTTTAAACCATGTTTATTTAACAAGTATAAAATAATAAAATATAAAATTACAACTCCAAATTTTTTAAATGTTATGAAGAAAAGAACATACAAAGTATATTAATCAGGACAAAATATTAGAAATATAAAAAAAAAAAAAAGAAAAAAAAAAAGTTTAAAGCAGTGGAACTAGAAGCAAACGTAAAATTACAAAGACAATATGTTATTTCAAAGTATAGTATTTTTTCCCTCCCTTTTAACATGGACATGGAGGCTATGCTACGGGGTTATCTACCAATATGTCTTGTGATTTCTTTTCGTTTTCGCTAATTTTTTTATTTTACCATGAAAATGAAAATTTATAAGTACATAAATATATAACATATTTTTTTAATTATTTTATATATTTTTACCTAAATTTATAGGCATCAACCATCAGTTTAATACATGATAAAGTAAGCAATACAGACCATTCATTTAGTGGCAAATACAGTAGGTTGTTGCATGAAAGAAGAAATGACTCAAGCGAAAGACAGCTAAAATATATAGATATGCAAAAAAGAATACAAGATTTGTTAGATGAGAATAATTCTGATTTTACAAAAAGATTAAAAACCTCAGCTCTCGATTATAGATTCGTAGAACTCTTTAATGTTATAACACCTGATGACGTCCTTAAAAAGCAATACAGTTGCATAATGAATGATAAAAGCTTTCAAAAACATTTTAATGCATTGATGAGTAAATATAATTTTGAAAACAAATCCTCTAACGCTTTCGGTGATTACAAAAAGGGTTTTCAAGAAAATCTTGATCCATTCGGTAATTATAATAATTTGGAAGAATTTTTTCGTGACTTACAAAATGTGCGTGACAATAAAGCAAAGTTAATTCCTGAATTCAAACATAATATGCATAGTACTGAAAAATTAAATGATGAATTTAAAAGCACTATTGATTCACGAAAAAAAACAACTTATGGATCCGAATTAAGTATCGCCTTAAAGTTACCAAAAAAAAAAGACTTCCGAAAACATCCAGAGAAGTATATGAGTAAAGATTTATTTGAAAGGAAAGATAGATCAAAGTTGTCTAAACTTCCAAGTACAGGAGAATTTGAATTAGAGATGCAACGTCTTAGATTTACTGAATTATCTAATTATGATGAATTTTTGCCTCAAGGGAGAGGTATATTTAATAGACTTATAAAACCTATAAAGAAATTTGGAATATATCGTACAATTAGCCTCTTTCCTCTCAGCATCTTTGCGATGTGTACAATTATTAGTTTACTCACTTCTGCTACTACCGTTCTAGCTCCAATATTTGTCGGACTTATATTACTTATTTTAAGCGCACGTAAAAAATGGAATTAAACTGTTTTTTCATAAAATTATTTTGTGTACGTACATAAATTCCAAGATTTATTTTTCTTACTAATTTGATTTTAAACCCACACGAAATAAATTCCTATTGTAGGCTTATATATTTAATGAAGTAATTTTAATGTTACATAAACGTGTAATGTAAACAAGAGCCAAAATATGCCCTTGTTTGAATGAAAATTTAATGTTATAATAACATTTTTTTCGTTTACTCTCTTATGTTTATTATTAAAACCTGTTTTTCTGTTAACGCAAATAAGATAATTCATATGTTGCATATTATACATTATTTGTTTTTTAAAATTGAAAAATTTGCTCATTTTCAACTATTCTATCCTTTTGATATTACTTTTTTTTTTTTTTTTTTTTCTGAACAATTCTTACGTTATTACAAATAAGGTAATACATCAAAGGGTGAGAGATGTAATAACTTTTAAAATTTTCATCTTTCATTATAAAAAATAACTCCTTGTTATTTATAAAAATATAATCCAAATTTTAATTAGTAATTTTAATATTTCTAAGAGATCATTATATATAGATATTCACTAACTACATCTAATGGAATAAAACCAATTCACCTATTTTTAAGCAACAATTTATATCTGATATATAAGACAGGCAATGTTCAGCAATTATCACATTCGCATTATCTCAGCCGAATGAAAAAGGGTGTTCAGTTTTTCACTCCCTGTTATGTATCTATACATATATCTCTTGCGTCAGTTATTGTAGCTGAACTTATTTTAACTCATCCTATATTCTTTTAATTTTTATGTGAAACAACATTTCTTAAAAAAATTGTAGACAAATCTCACGCTTCGTTTATTGCCTTTCTCGTTTGCAAAAATCAAGCCTTAATTTTCAATTACATACATTTCCCGTTCACATATATATATACATATATGTATGTATCATAGTGCCTTATGCAAATAATGAGTCTCTTGAGTTCTGCTCAAACTTCACCCATTTGATAGATACACTCGAATATGTATAAAAAATGTTAAATCGTTTAGGCAATGAGAATGAGTTAATTTCACATAAAATTTATTGCACCGCCATTTGGATTTCAGTTATAGTAACACAATAATTTGTAATTTTCACATTATCTAAGAAAATTCATCTTAATTCAAATAAGGGAAAAAAAAATTTTTTTTTTTTTTTTTTTTGGTACCATTGTCAAATGTAATTTCAACTTTATACTAGAATGTAATAAATGTTCTATCCAAATGGTCTAAAACTAATCAGAAAAAAAAAAAAAAAAAAATTTTAAGCCAAAAATAGACATGTTATCATTAGCTCAAAGAACCATAATTTTGGCAGACCTAATTAATTCGGTTTTAATAGTCATATTAGATATATTGTAGAGTTAAAATTTGGATTGTAACAATATTCCAAGTATCATAATATCCATTTCATTAGTTATATTTTTACAAAAATGTCGAACAGATGAACATTTAATAAGAGATGTAACCAATTCATAATTAAGAACATATTTTGCTTAAGCGAATTATAACAATTCATTCAGATAAACTAGGCAAATTCCTGATAATACTATTTTTAAATATATCATTAATAGCATATTTTTAGTGCTCGTTATTTTGATTTTTTTTTTTTTTTTCGTGTATATAAAGCATATCTCAATACATATTATATAATCCATTTTATATTTATAAAATAACAACAGATATTTCTCTATAAGAATGAAGAACAATCAATAATTCTTATGAAAGGTTAGTTTTCACTAATTACATTTCCTAAGAGGTATCACAAAATAAAGTATGCTATTCAAAGCTATTCTTCTTACATTATTCGCCAATAGAAAAAACTAACCAGACAATGAATAAAGTAATTTCAAATGGGATAGAAAAAAAAAAAAAAAAAAAAAATCATTCCATTTGTAAATATATAGTAAAAATTTATTATGCTTTTTCATTTTTATATAATTCCAGAAACCACAAAAAATATAACGTTCCACCCTCCTTTCTACATGACAGTCCCCTCATAATACATATTCATTACAATTGGTACCAACTAAATGTAGGACTCATCTATCTAAATACAGAAAAAGGTATATATAATATATACCAAAATGTAGAAAATAGTTCTTACTCATTTTGGCATATATAACATTGTTAATTTATGCATTGCAATAATAATCAAAATGAAAAAGTAGAGAAATCTAAAAAAGGGCAATAACATTTGAAAATTAAGAGCAATATAATGTGAATAAGAACCTACAAAATGGTAAATAATTTCATTCATTAGCTAATGAATGGACAGATGAGCTAGTGGCTTGAATAAATGTTAATTAAAGAAAGTTAATACGTTTGAATATCTTTTGTAATGATGTTGTCGTGGGTAAAAAATATTTAATTCAATTGTAATGCTAATTAAAAGCACATATAAAGAACATATTAATTTTTTCTTCCACATTTAGTTACAGTAAATGAACTAAAAAAAGGAATTAAATTGTAATCTTAAAATGTCAATATTTTTAAATACATATTTTGGATTAACTATGACAAATTTATAAATATTTAACCAAGATATTCTCTCCCAATTAAAGCTATAGTAGATAGATATCCAAATTTTTAAGGGTAGAAAAATTATAATATTGTGTTAATAATGGGTGTTGAACACTTACTTTGTTTTCATTGTTGTAAACATATATTAACATTGGACTTGCAAAATGTCAATCATAAGTGTTATACATATCCAAAAAAAGAATAGGGAATGTAAAGGAATTTATTTACTTTTTCACCATTTAAATCGTTCCTAATTAATATTAACTGTAGAACGAATAATGGTATTATAATTAAAATTTAATAATTCCTAAGAAAAAAGTAAAGTGAATAAATAAATATGGTATAGCAATAAAAAATGTATAAGGGGAAACAATTCTTAAATACTTTTATATGTTGAATTTATAGCTAATTAGACCATTTACTATTTGTAATTAAACAAACAAAAAGAGAAATGCATATTATGGAAACAAATTTAATCATAAAAAATTTCACATTTACTTTTAAAAATTTACAAAAAAATTATTATTAAGTATTGCTGGTTAAACATAACAAATAATTTCCCAATAAGGTAACAACGGATTTAGATCATTAAATAATAGCAAAGTTAATCTCCCTTTTTTCTCTCTAAATAATGAGAACTAACCAACATTACAACTTAAATTATTATAGATGGTTAATTCAAACATTTCTTAATTTTTTTTAACAATTTTAAACCATTTTGTTTATTTAAATCTTGTTCGTTAAAGTGTAAATAATAAAAAAAAAAAAAAAAAAAAAAAAAAAAAAACATTAAATAAACAAACACTAACGTTTTTAATAAAAGGAATTGTCACTAAAAATTAAAATGTTGTGTATATAAAAACAGAACAAAATGTGCGTACCTAAAATGAAAATATTAAGTTTATTTAGATCTTTCCTCTTAATGCTTTATAATGCCAAAAAATCGAATAAGATATTTTTACCTTTTCCCATTTTTGCAGATGTAAAAGAATGATCGTGCAACAAGCGTAATTACAAGGGGTAATAATAATATAAAAAATGATCTTCCAAAAAGCACAAATAAAAATCGAATCATGGGAATCTATTAAATGTAAAGAGCTTTTTTTTTTTTTTTTTTTTAGTAAAACTTAATTTTTACTTTTTCACACACTTGGAAAATTAATTAATAGTTTTTTTTCATTGAAAGTGGTGAGTTTTAATAATATTTTCCCATTCACAGAACGAAGGACAAAATTTTGATCTACTCAACAGAAACAGTAACGGCTCTTTCTTAAAATGTCTCTACTCTACCACAGCAACAAATTTGTGAACAATTAAGACTGTAATATTTTGTGCATTTTTTTAATTTGAAAATTTTTTAATTTCCACTGATTTGTAGATCATGAAAGTGTATAAAAATTACTAATAAAAAAAAAAAAAAAAAAAAAATGAGTTTTTTATTTAAAAATTTTTTTGTACCAATTTAGTGTAATAAAAAACATGTTCCTCTCTCATTTTTTTTTTTTTTTCTTTTTTGTTCTTGTTTTTGTAAATTGTAATTCATTCAAAGGTGTTTGCTGTTGTGCATTTTTTAAGCCTAATTTTTACACTTAAGTAATAATATCTCAACTTTAAAAAAACACAAATTTAAAATTATTAATTTCTTTTTTATACTTTCATTAAAAGTTCATTATAGTATGAATTAACTCTCCGTGTTACATAATAAATTGTATTTCTCCTGTTGCACACACATAACAAATGTAGATCTACAGATACCACTTTTGTTTGAAGTTAAATCTGTTGGAAAAAAAAAATTGAAAAAAAAAAGAGGAAAAAAAAAAATTGAAAAAAAAAAAGGGAAAAAAAAGAGAGGAAAAAAAAAAAAAATCCATTTATTCGTTTACACCACATCGATTAAATATCTATTTTTCAAATATTTACATTTATCATTTTATTACACATGGAAAAGTAAGGACAATAACAAAGTGTTATTTTAACCCATATTATTTCTCAAGGGGAAAGCCCCACATTATCTATAAACACGTTTAGTCAATTCAAAAGTAAATGTTGTATTTGTAAATAAATACATTTGTAAAGACTAAATATCGTATGAACATCCTATTTTTTTAAAATAATTTACAGAGCATTGCACAGATCTTTTTACCAAATTATTTGCTTTTGGAAATGTAAAAAAAGTGTACTCAAAACACTTTGATTATTGAGAAAGAAAATTAGGATTACGTTAAATCAAAAATGGGAAAAAAAGCACTCTGGACTATCTTGTGTAATCTACTGATTATACATTCTGGTAATCAAAATGATAGCTTATATAATATCACACATATACTTTTATAAATACATGGATGTGTAAAATTCTGTACCCGTTTATCTCATTTCATTCATCTTTTTGCAAAATTCAATTACAATATGATTTATTAACCATTCTAATATATGTCCATTTTCACTTTTCTCATTTTTGCAGTGTTATGTAAAAAAATTGATAGGAAAAAACCGAACAGAACTAAAAAGGAGCTGAATCTATTGCCATTATATGCCAATTTAGTGAACACTGATCATGTAGAATCTAAAATAAAAAAAAAGGCAGATGCCAAAAATAATAACGATAAAAATGACCATGATGACTCTAACAAACAATACTCATCTAATAGTTCATCTTTCCTAATAATAGAAGATTCTGCAATTACAAAAAAAAAGAAAAACTATCCTTACTTAAAGAAAGGAAAGTTATATACACCTAATACAAATAATAACAAAAGCGAATATGTAAATAACCAATTATATGCTATTAAAAATGCATTTATTCAAAATGGTAAGAAAAAAGCAGCTCCTAAACCTACCAAACAGGTACCCCAAGCCGTCACCAACGGTATAGAATATATTAGTGAGACAGATACACATTCAAATATAGTTTCTCAATTAAGTCCACATAATGCATACGTACACTACTTTGCTGAAATGAAACATTATATATGGAATTATCAAGAAATCAAAAATGATTACCAAAATAATATTGAACGAAAGGTAAAAACCTATTCTGATAATGTTGCGAAAGTAACAAGTCAATGTTCATCTCATAAAAATGGTCTGATTACATTAATAAAATATTTAGAAGAGCCAGAGAGGCATAAAAATCAAGGAACAAATTACGGTAATAAACAAAGTGAATACAAATCAAAATTGAAGGATTATCATAATTGTATAAAAAATATTCACACTAATGCATATAAGGATTATGTAAATATCAAATCTGATTTAAATAAACTTCTTAATAAACTAAATTGCAATAAACATAATTGTAATACTACACGTTATGATGATATGATTAAGGCGCATATATTAAAAATTGACCAATTTGATCATAGAAAATATAATGATTTTATAAATACAATTAAAAATATACACACTTCCAGTGGTGATGCAATAAGAAAAATAAAAGCTGAATTGAATGTAAACCTTTATACAGATATAACAGATTTTATTATAGAAGAAATTAAATATATTAAAGAAAAATATGATCAACACTTATCCAAAATAAAATCTGCTTCTGATAATATAAAACTTTATCTAAGACAAAATACACAAAGATTAGTAAACAAAAATACTCTTAAAGATAATTTTGAAAAATTAGCATATTATTATTCCACTTTTAAATTTAGTACTGAACACATGAGCATGCTAGAAAAGGCCTTAACAGAAAAAGAAAAAATACTTTACAACTCTTTTGCTAAATTTCAGACAGACTTGCAGAACAGAGCAACTAATCTTTTAAATTCTGAATATACTCTATCTGAGGTTGATTCTATCATTACTTTTTCATCAGAATCCTTAAAACTTGCAGAAACAGTTCAAGAATCTAACCAAAAAATTATAGATGAATATGCACGCTACTCAAATGTAGAAGTGAGTAAAGTTAAAACTGAGTATGATAAAGTAGTGATAACCTTGATAGGGGTTATAGATCAATTGAAGCACTATGTAAATTTTATAAAGGAAAAGGTTGAATCAACTAATTCGGAAAAGGCTGAAGTAGCAAACAAATTAAAAGATGAAAAATTAAAAGAAATGAATCAATTACAAAAAGCTATTGCATTCTTAGACATAATAGAAACAATAAAACATAACAAAGAATATAGTATTACAGAAAGAATAAAGCAAATCAAGTTTTATGAAGAATACGTAAAAGATGCAAAAAAAAAAATTATTGAGTTACAGAAAGATGTTGAAGCCCGTAAAGATAAACTATTAAAACTGATTGAAGATGAAAAAAAAAATCGCATTATCAAGGATGAAATAAAAAAAGAAATGGAATATATAGCAAAAAACCGAGATAATATACAATTAATAATTTCCAAAAAAGCAGAATTAGACAAAAGTGTCCTAGAAATTGAACAGCTAATTAAGGTTGTCCACTTTGGAGTGGAAAAGTTTACAAGTGAAAAAACAAAACTGCAAAGCAATATTAAAGCAAAAATTACAGAACTTTACAAAGAAAATCTTCAAACTGTTGTTGATAATTTATCCAAATTTGTAGATGAACACAAAAACTTCTACGAAAAAGCTTATACTTCAGATGATATCGATAAACTGAGAAAAGAAACTAAGCAAAAACACGAAGAAGTAGTAAAAATGAAATTTGATGATATCACTCAAATAATGGCCGCTTTAGAAACAGAGTCAAAAAAATTGTCAGAACTGAAGAAAAATATTATACTAGACCAATCTGAAGGTGTTAAAAGAGACATGTCAAGTGAGCTAGAAAAGTTAAATAAACAATTTAACGATTTAAAAGAAAGCCTAAATAGATATAAGGAGAAAAAGGAAAAACTCGAAAAGTATAATGTTACTATAAATGAAAGAAAAGACACTTTTCTCCAAACTAACAAAGAAAATGATAGCGAAACGTCTGATAATACAAATATTTATAGCCAAATTGAAAAACACAAAGATGCTATTACAAACAGGCAAAACACAATATCTAATGATATTAATTTGATGTTGGAAAGTGTAAAAACTGCTAATAATAAATTGAATACAAGCACTGATATAATTCGAAAATTAGAAGACCATACGAAAGAAAAGTATTCAGATACAAACACATCATTAGAAAATTTTAATACTCAAATTACAGATATAAAAGTCAGCGAATTCCAAAATGAATTTATCAAGCTGAAAGAATCAGTTAGTAAAACCTTAGGTGATATTCAAACTACAATCAAAAATATAAAAAGCATCAAGGCATTAAATGCTGTCATAAATGTATCTAACAAAAACATGGAAGACGTAGAAAAAATAAAGGATATAAAAAAAGAATTAATCTTAAAATTAGATAATCATATGAACGACATTAAAAATTACAAATTAGTAGAAGAAAGCAAAAAGGAAAATTTGACGAAAACTTTAAATGAAGAAAAAGCCAATGTAGAGAAAGAATTATCCGAAACAGAAATAGGCAATTTAAAAGAAAAAATAAGTAACATATTAAGTTACTGTGATAATACAAAAAAATATATTTCCAAGGATAGTGCAGTAAATCCTGATGAGTTATCAAAAAATAAAACTGAATCCGATAATATAAAACCCAAAATAGATAACCTAAACACTAAACATAAAGTGTTAGAGAAAAAAATAGAAGATCTCATTAAAGAGCAACATCAGAAAGTACTATCATGGGTAAATGACCTTATAACAAAAAAGGACCAAGAAATAAAAGAAAAGTATCAGAAAAATACAGATTCCATAAATGAAATGAAAAGGAAACTAATCCCCCTCCTTTTTAGTGAAGATGTAAAAAATATTGCAAATACCACAATTAAAGATAAAATAAAAACATTTGAAGAAACAGTTAAAAATATTGAGCAAAAAATAAATTCCCAGAATACTAAATTAAGCGAAATTATGAATTCATATAAGCAGTACATGGAAATTTTCAATACAGAGAAAGATAAAAAAATCCATTTTGAAGAAAAAAGAAGTAGTATGGAAGAATTTTTTAATAAAATGGAAGAAATTACATTTAAAAAATTAGACGAGATAGAAAAGGACGAAACTACGTTAACAGAAGTAAAAAAAGCCGAATTAGAATACGCAAGAATTTTAATTCATCATGCTGTCCAAAATATAGAAAAAGAATCTGCTAAGGGAAATGATGCAGTATCACAAATTGAAGCATCCACTAAACAAATTGATGAAATAAAACAACACACGGTTGAATATCAACAAAAAAATGCAAATATCATTGACTACAAGGAATATTACGATAAGGCTAAAAATAACAATAAAAAAATTAACGATATTGTTAACACTGCTAAGGAGGAAAAGGAAAAGGCCGATAAAAATGAAAATCTAAGTGAAATAGAAAAAATTAAAGAACAAGTTAATGCCAAATTGCAAGAAGCAAAATCGGAATATAATTCCATTATGGATATGCTGGCACAAATTAAAAAGATGAAGGATTTATTAATTTTGAATAATTCTAAAAGTATATCTGATGAAGTATTGAAAAATACCCAAAACGCAGAAAATATTAAAAATTCCACTACTAACGAGCTTAAGAAAATAGATGATCTTGTCAAAACAGTAGTTGCCATGATAGATAAGGCAAAGACACATAAAGAAAAAATAATAATAACTTTACCCGATGAACAAATAGATGAAGAAGTACACCAAATTGAAGAAATCAAGAAAGAAATTAATACTCAGAAGAAAGAACTAATCAAATCCTATTTAAGTAAGATGAAGGAATATAAAGAAAAATGCACATTAGAAATAAGTAATATAAAAAGGGCAAAAAATAAAATGGAAGTATTGAAAAAAAATAAGGAAAATACTCAAAATAATTCGATAGATAATGACATACAAAAAGTTAGTGAAAATTTTGCCAAATCTGAAGGATATCTAAAAGAAGTAAATGATATGGAAGAAAAAGCTAAACAGAATGAAAAATCGCTTCTCGAATATGAAAAAAATATTAATGATATTTTCGAAGAATCATTAATTTTAGGAATAGAAACAAAATCGGTGAAAAAAATAAATGCCGCAACTGACATAAGGAATAATATAGAAGAGGAACACTCTGAAATGGAGGAAAGGATGAAAAGATTTCAAGAAAAACTTATCAAATTACAAGAAAAACCGAACCATGGCAATGTAGAACATGATCTCAGTAATACAATTTCTACAAATGCAGATGTAATTATACAAACAAATATCGAAAGAGCAAAACATAATTTGTCCGAAATTGAGAAAATAAAAATAGAGGTTGAAAAAATTATTGACAAAGTTAAAAACTCCACTAGTCCTTTAAAATTAAAAACTGATATGAACGAAAAAAAAACATTAGATCAAGTGAAGGAAGAAGAAACTAATTCTGCAAAATATTTGTCCGAAATGACAACTGAAAAAAAGCTTATTAGTGCTGAAAACGAAAAGCTCAATGATATAGAGTCCCGTATTGAAAGTATAGAAAAGGAATTAGAAGAATCTAAAAAGAATTATGAAATTGGACTTTTACAAAAGATAAAAGAAATAAGTGATGCCAAAAAAGCAAGCATAGATTCGGTGAAAGATTCATTAAATTCAATACTGGGTAATTTTTCTGCCATTTTCAATGGGTCCGATTTAAATGAGTACGAATTTAATAAATATTTAAAAGATTATGAACAAAAATGGAGCGAAATAAAGAACGAATTTAATCAGCATTATAATAAAATTGTTGAAAATTTAGCAAAAGCTTCCAACAATGAGACAAATTATAATGTAGCGAAAACTCTAAGACAAGAATCCCAGCAGGAAAAAGCAGATATTATAAATCTAGAAAAAAAGGCAAATAGATATCTGAACGATGTTAAAAAACTGGAATCCTTCAGATTTATACTCCATATGAAAGAAGATTTAGATAAAATTAATACCTTGATTAAAGAAGAAAATATTAATGTAAACTCTGGTTATGAGAACATTAAACAATTAATTGAAGATATTAAAAAATTGGACGATGAAAATGCTTCATCTGATAAATTACAACAAGCTACAGATAAAAATACAGAAGTACACAAAACAATGCACTCTACTTATAAAATCAGGGCAAAATCTATTTTAGATCATATCTCCACTTCTGCAAATTTTGTGGATATAAAAATTGTTCCAAAATTACCACTATCCCAGTTAGTCGAACAACCAGACTTGAAAGATGTGGAAGAAATAAAATTTCAACCAGAAAATGAAGTAAAATTAGAAACAGAATATGTGGAAAAAGATACAAAGCTAACAAACGTTTATGAAAATGTTAAGAAAGCTTACAACACCGTTTTAGAAATATTCAAACACTCAAAAGAAATAGATCAAAAGCAAGAAGAATGTAAAAAATTAATAGATATAGGAAAAGATATAGATAACAAGCTTAAACTAATAAAGGAGTTAATAAATAAAGTAAACATTATTAAAACCAAGGAACCTACTATCTCTACCAGGTTAGATAATAGTTCAACCAAACTTAACCAATTAGAAAAAATCAAGTGCCAAGACAAAAGTTATGATAACATTATAAATGAAAATAAAAAAACAGAATTAAAAAATCTATCCAATGTTTTTAACGAACAAAAGAGTAACACAATTGATGAACAAAAATTGAGTAAAATAAAAGAACGTTTTACCAATGCAATAAACAAATTAAAATCTTTAGAAGGAGAAGTTCTAGTTTTAAAGGCCAGCGAGAGCGTCCTAGAAAATATTAAACAAAAAAATACCTCCATCGATGAAGTACATATAGAGACAGAAAATATAGAAAAAGATATTGCAACTCTTGATACCTCCTTTGATGAGTTATTAAAAAAAGGAATCGAATGTGAAGTTTTTAGATATACATCTTTAAAGGATAGCCTAGACACTAAAATGAGCGAAAATTTAACAATAATCGATGATATATATAAAAAAGCACATAACCATTTTAAACAAATTGATAGTAGTTATCATTCCATAGGCAGTGATATTCGGGGTTTTACTACCTTTTTAAATACAGTAGAATTGACTCAATATGAATCAACTAATTTTGAAAAATCAAGTAAATCTTCTACAGAATTAGACAATTCTTTTAACGAATCGAAAGATATTGTAAATAATATAAAAAAAAATATCATAGAATATAATGAAGAAACTGAAATTAGTACTTTAGAAAAAAATGCAGAAGAACTGGAAAAACTATATAACAAATTAATCGATGAAAAAAACAAAATTAAAGAAATTTACGAAATAGCAAAAATTGTTAAATTGGATGAAATTAAATCAAGTGCTGAAAAATATATTGAAATAGTTGAAGTATTTAGTAAGGCATTATCTAGTCAAAAATCAAGAATAGAAGAAAACATAAGTAGTGTTACAACTCTCAAAGGTGCAATTAATACAAAAATAGAAGAACTAGTTAAGGTTGACAATTCCTTTACCTTAGAGTCTATTAAAGCCTTCGATGAAATTTACAGTAATATTAAGACAGATATAGAAAAACTGGAAAAGCTAGAGAAATTCAATTATAATGAACATGACAATGTAAAAAAAAATCAAGAAAAAATCACACTTTTAATAAACAGAAAGAACATCCTAACTGATTATATGAATGCTTACGAAGAAGAGGAAACACTGAATAATAAAAATGAGAATACACAAAATGAAATAAATAATAAAATAGGAAATAATAAAACCATTGTATCTAATTTAGATGATAAATTAAATAAATTATCATTAAATATTGGAGAGAACGATAAAATGTGTAGTGAAAATTATACAAATGATTTCATTAACCAAATTATGAAAGTAGTAAACGAAGTAAATGCACGTTTTATACAAAATTTACCAGAGAAGGAAAAATTCTTTCAAATAGAAAACAATTTCAATGAAATTAAAGATATTGAAAACGAAATATATAGAGACTATGACGTTAATGCATTTATTATAAAAATTAATGAACAAATTTACAATCAAGAATCAAGCGTGAAAAATGACAAAAATGTTGATAATCTAAAGAAAGCTATACAAAATGTAAAAAATTATAATGAAGAAACGATGGTATTATTACATAAAATTAATAGTGTATTAGAAAGGATAAAACTAAAGAAAAATGAAATGGATGAATTATTTAACTCACTTTCCAAAAGCAATCAAAATGCATATGAAACTGCAAGACGATACATAAACGATTCAGTAGAAATAGTTAACAAATTAAATGTCCATATTTCCAATATAACAGTAGTGTTAAATAATGCTGAAACAGTGGCAGAAGAATTGGAAAAAGAGTTAGGCAAGTTATTATATCAGCAGCAAGCCAACAATGCAAGTGATGTTGAGGAAAATATCTCACCAGATGCACAAAGAGAAGAAGAAACAGAACCAGAAGCAGAAGAAGAAACGATAAGTGACACTAAGAGTGAGGAACAAGAAGAGGATACAGATTCATACAGAGTCCAAAGAGCAGAAACTGAGAATCATGAGGCAGAAAATGAAAAATCTTGGCATAGAAGAATTTCCAGTGCAAAAGGAGAAAAGGAAAGAGTATTATTAGCTGGGGCTTTTATTCTGGGTTTATCAATCTGCAGTGCTATTTTTATAGCAGCTAAAAAGAAAAACGACGAAGAAGAAGAATATGATGATGATGAAATGAGTAACTATGATGATGATATTAATTTAGTTGACGGATTTATCATGCAAGACAAGGAAGAAGCAATTGAAGTGTGTTTTGATGAATTTGAATGAGCTTGGCAACATACTAACGAGGAAGTACACACATACGCACGCACATAAATATATATATATGTAGATATGTACATGTAGATAAGTATATGTAAATATACGTATACATTATAAATTACATTTCTAACTTCTCGCTGTTATTTTTTAGTGCTAATCATTATACGCCGTTATTTCTACCATATTTTTATACTAAAACATTCACCCATTCTAAAACATAATATAATTATTATGTTATAAACATTTGTTATATATGAATATTCCTATATCATTAGTAATTATTAAAAGAAATAATGCTACTCAAGCTAAAGTTTGAATGTGCTAGGTTCTAAAAATATTATACATTTAGTACAAAGGGACCCATAGTGCTAAACATAAATTCGCAAAAAATATTGTAACATTTATTTATATAATATTTATTAATATTAGTTACAAAATTTTAAATCTCAAAAATATGTTACATTATTGATAATAATACTGCAACATATTTTTACTCAAAGACATCACAACAAAAAGAAAGATTTGCACATAAAAAATTAATTCATTTTTTATTTATAAAACGCTTGCATAGTTTGAAATACAATTCTTTTTCTCTCTATAATTACTTGTATTTTTTTTTTGTAGCTTCACATAAATAATGGGTTATTTCAGTTGACGAAATCTTATTTTGTTGTGTCATTTTATATGTGATCAAATTTATATACAACAAATTATATCATCATGTTCATAATAATCCAAGTAAAAGATAAATCTCTAGTTATGTCCTAGCAATTCATTGTTAAATATCTCACCATGTTAATATTTTGCTTTTATTTAGTGCCACTTTTTCTTTTTTTCTTTATTTTATCTGCACTGTGGGTAGAAGTAATATTAAAAAAAAATTCCATCCAGATTGATTCAATTTCCACTCATGAAAATTCAAAATGTTATCGAATTCTTACCTACACACATTTACACACAAATGGAGACAAAATGTATTTAAATTATTGCAATTAATTCATGCATATTAAAACAAAACAATTGTATTGTGTTATGCATCTGTGTAATGAGATGATTGCATATTTTCCTTTGTAATAGATGCAATGAAAATAAATACAAATAGCTAGTTGTCCCTTCCTTAATATTCTCAATTACAATTTTATTACGTGCAAGGATAATTAAAAATGATAAAATATAAAACTAATGTGTATTCACAAGAGAAGAACATAATGTTTTCCCAATCTTAACTTCATAATATTTGACAAATTAAAGTTTACATTTTAACTTAAATTCATAAAATTAATACAACTAAGAAAAAAATGTGTGTATGCCTTAGAACCAAAATTTTTAAAACACTATGTATTCTTAAACTATAAAAATTTGTTCTTTTTATATTTTCTTTTAAATTATTGCAATGGAAATTACTTTTATATTTTTCATTTCCTTCCTATTATTTACTATTCAAAATTAATCATTATTATATGTAACTAACATTACAATGTTGAAATTGTCAATACATGTATTATTTACAAATTTAATTGTAGTTTAAATGGAGTAAATTTTTTATTTTTTCATTTCTCACTTGTTGGAGTGGATCCAAATAGATGAATTTATTCTGTGCATATACATCCTATACAATTGACAAACCTATTTTTTACATAAGCATTTCATGCAAATGAAAACTTTTTATAATAAATATTATTAATCTCTATATTTTATCTTAATTATGTCTCCTCTTATTCATTTCAATATCTATTTTTGCAATAAGCATTAAGTGGTTAATGCTCAAATGAGGACAGATGGATCATTATAAATCTAAATGATAACTACATTGATTCATATTTTACAAAATAGTTTCTGCACAAATATATAATAATAATTTCTTACTTTTATAATTCCTAAATATAACAAAATATATAGTTAAGCAAATTATTTTGTTAATGTGTTTGTACATGTAATCAAATGAGTGTTAATTTACATAAATGTGAGTGCTTTTAGGGACTGTATTTGTAAATATAACATTATTAATTAGTTAAAATGTTATATTTACATTTTTCAATTCATTTCAAAGTATTGTGAAATGATTTAAGCACATATATAAACTTAATTATATTTCTTAAATGATTTGCATTCCGAATTGTTTAACAAAAAAAAAAAAAACTTCCAATAAATAAATAAATAAATAATTTCTCCATCTTTTTAATGCTACTTAATATAATTGAACAAAATTATATACAAAAATAATTTTTATAAAGTATATTTACAACTACTACAATATTTAACCTCTTAATGGTTAAACAATGCAAACGTGCTACAATAAAATAACTTTTGGTATCGTGTTATTTCAATATTGTGAAAACATTACGTAGCCATCACATACATCCATGCCATATTTAGTACTTATAAACACGAGCATAATGCTATATATGTATTCTTATAAAAGGAAATATCTCTATTCTTTAAACATAATTTAGTATATATATATATCTACGCATGCATATGTGTATACTCACAATTTCAGATTAATAAAATGTGAGTATATTGAGCCTTCATTTCGTTTAAGGAATTTGTACTGCTTAAACTGATAAATCCAAATTATTAAATTTCAGAAATAATTTTTATTCCTCAACTCTCATTATAATGGTATTGTTACGGTAAAAATAAGGTGAACTTATTCTTATAACAAAAATTTCTAAAATTATACACTCCATAATATTTTACAGCACAAAAACTATTGAACACTATTTATATAAAAAAGGATGTAACTATATATATATAGAGAGAGAGTTTTTTTTTTGTTAAATTGGAATGGGAGTCATTTCTTTTAAATATGGAAAATAATTACATATCTTTTTTTCTCAGTAGAACTAGTAAATTCTAAATTATTATTACGTTAAACAATGTAAACTGGTAAATCGAAAAATATCAATAATGAAGTATATCTAAATGAATAAACATATTCTTATCATATATTTGTTTAATTTATAATGAACTAGAACAGCAGAAACGATAAAGTGCACCAAGGCAAAAACATGGATTTGCAATTATTATATTAGCTACTTCTTCGAGTTTAAATTTAAAAAAATAATAATTTAAGCAATAAAAAAAGGAAAAACATCAAATACTAAAAAGTAACTATTCAAAAAAATAATTATGCTGCAAAGCAATTATACAAAAGTAAAATTAAATAAATAAATGCGTAAGAGTAACAAAAACAATGAAATGGTATGACATAAATTTGAGCTGTGTGTTTTTTCTTTTCCTTACATTTCAATTTTTTTTTTTTAATTAATATTGTACATTTCTGCATGCGTAGTATCACTTTCTCATATTGTATTAATATAACTTTGCAAAAAAATAAATTTAATATAAAGTGATACTTCTATATCTTATGCAGACTGATAAACTATATTTAGTCGTCTTCCTTGTGTTTTCATATTCCTATATTTCGAATTAATGTTTTTGAATTTCTTTGGAGGCACTTGTTGATGCTTATTCCTAAGGCTTCTTCTATTTAATGATCTATTTACCCATATCCCGAAGGGAGTAAACTAATGTAAAAAATGGGTTAGAAAAAAAAATAGTAATAATAGTAATAGCAATAATAATAGTAATAATAATAGGAATAGGAATGAATGTATAATATGTTTGTGCTGTGTTTACACGCTTCATAATAACAAGTTATTTGTAATATCATAAAGTATGTATAGTTAATTATATAACATTCTTTTACCTTATAAAAGACGAAAAACATAAACAGTACTCCAAGAAGAGAGAAAAGAAAAGTAATAATAAAATAAAATGGGTCTTCAATGATATTATTAAAAATATAAGCATTATTAGAAACTAATGATTTATATTGTTCCAGAGATGTTTCAGTGAATACTTTTACTTTTCTATCAGTGGTTGATTTTTCATATATATTTTTTGAATCATCAGCTAGTTCCTTTTCCACACAGTCTAATTTATTTAATAGATTATAAGGGTTATAACTTACATCACATTTAAAATAATCCTTGCAATATTCCCCATAGTAATTACTTTGTTCATAATATTCACAACAGTCCCTTAAATGCTTCTTATATAATTCGTATATATAACTAACATATTTACAGAGTTTATCTTTTTCTATACTAATAGAATTTTCTCTATTTTCAATTTTTTTATAATTTTTAAAAAAATCATGCAAATCTTTCATTTCTCTCAATTCATCGTAGTCAGAATCGAAATTAAAATTAAAACTGCAACGGTTATTTCCTAACTTATTATTAATATTGTAAACAACATTAAGAATACTTTTAACAAATGGTGTATCAAAAGAGGTGTTCAGGTATTTTTTAAACCTTTTTTTTATTTCATCAATTACCCAATGATTGTAATATTCACAGCGATCATTATTATCTTCATTTACTCTTTCAGATAAATTTCTTAAATTTTTTGATAACAATCTACAGAACTTGTTAATACCTGGATACTTCAATTCTAAGAACAATATGTCCATACAATCACTGCAATAATTTTCAATATTTTTCTCATCATTCATTTCATCATATATTTTACTTAAAGGGAGTTCTTTCATGACTTCTTGCTAAAAATTAAACAGAAAAAATGCATTTTTATAAACAGTTATGTAATTTTTATTTAATACCCATTTTTTTAATTAGTTAGTTTTTCATATTTATTCAAAAAAAAGATAATCACAATATATCAAATAAGAATAAGTTGTGATATACAATTTCAGGAGATATTCCTTTAAACTCAACTCCTGTATGAGCAACGTTATCTTGATTAGGATCATGTGCTTCTGCCTGAAATTCTGCAGATCCAGTAGGACTCGAATATTTATTTTCAAGATCATCTTTATACAATAAATCTAGATAATTACAAGAACATTTCTCCTCTACAGTAGATATGTCATCCCCTACACGAAATTTCTCTTGAAAAAGTAATATTTCATCTTCATATTTTGATGATTTTTTACATTTATCTTCTTGTAACATAAGATAGTATAATTGAAAATTAGACTTTATATATTCGCAACATTTATCAACCTTTTCATCTTTTCCATTGCTCATTTTATTTATTATAATATCAAAGAATTCTAAAAACTCATGTAAAGCTTTCTTCTTTTTAAATTCATTTTCACCAACGTTAAAGAATTTAATTATACACTTATTATTCTCATTATTTGGAAAACCCCTAAATAAATGAAGTAATTTTAAAAACATGTTACGATATTTCTTTTCTTTTATTTCTTGACGTATCCAGTAGCTAAAATATTCACAAATCTTATTCTTATCTTCACTTTTTTCTACTATATGTGAATTACTATCCCACTCTTTTAATAATAGCTTAATCAGATTGCAATATTTACGAAGATAACCACCGTTTATTGTGTTACTAGGTATAACAACATTACAAATATCATGTTCGATACTTTCATTAGCGACCTTATTTATCAATTTATAAAATTCATATAAAGGTACATGCTCCAAGTTTTCCTGCATAATGAACAGATAAAATAAAATATATTAAAGCATAAATAATTATTATCTCATAAAACAAAACAATAATTAAAGAAATTAAGAGAAATATAATATTTAATTATATAATATCACATTAAAAGCTATATTAACGTATTAAATATACGTTTTCTATTAGTCCTTTTAGAAGAGGATTAATCAACATGTTTTTTGGTTCGTTAGTTTTTTTAAATGTACCAGTTATCTCATTCTTGCAATTCCCTTTAAATAAAATAATCTTAATTTTATTCATATCAACGTTAATATGTTTACGTAAATCATTAAATTCTTTGCAATATTCTTTATTATTATCTACACACTCAATTTTCATGTTATTATATATATTTTCAGCTCCTTGTAGATAACTACAATAAGAGCTGCTATATATTTTATGACTAACAAGATCAACGGAACCATACCCATCATAGAATAAAAAATAATCATATAAATTTTTAATCCTTTGAAGTTCATCTAAGTTCATTCTATGTAGTTTGCATTCGCATTGTTCATCAAACAAACTTTTCATTGATAACTCCCAGGAATTAAAGAAACTCTGAATATCATCATCACTATACTTATTATATATAAATCGGTCGTAAAGCCAATACTTTAAATATGTGCATCCTTTTTTCTCCATACCATTTATACGTTTAAAAAGGTTTTCCGTATCTTTTAGTTTATGGAAATTATGAACAAATTGTTTATATAACTTTCTCATTCTTCCATTTAAAGACTCAGCTAATATATCCGAACAGTTAATATCATCCCCTGGAACACACGGTTTACTAAACTCAATATAAGTTAAATATAAATCCTTTTCCCTTAATTTATAATCCTGAAAACAGAAAAGAATGAATTACATAATTTAATAAATTCCTGTTTTTTTAAAAAATCGTTTTCATCATTTCAAGGAAATATATAAAGTACATCTTAGGCTATCTTAGTTATGTTTTTTATGAAACATAAAACTTAACATCTTCTACAAGCAATTTATGAATAGTAGGAATACGTGTACCTCCTGACATTTTAATTAAATATAATAATGTTTAAAATGGTATTTCGACTAATTATCTATATATGCATAATTCAGTTAATTAATATGTTTATATCTTATTAGCAGTTCACAAATAAACATTGAAATATGAGTAATATAATCATTTCTACTGTACGTTAATTAGAGTCACTTTATAAATAAATTATGAGGTTTGGCTTATGTCATGAAATTTTGTGATGTAAAATATAAAAAAACGAATTGGGGACTGTAGTACGTAACACGAGATTTAAGCCTTCTTTAGGAACAAACATTTTGATAAATATATATTCCTATAAGACATTGTATATGCATATCACATATTGAAAAAAGTTTCAATATATATAAGAATTTAATTTCTATTTTTCACATAAATGTTTATTTACTTATGCTCTTACTGGTTAAAAAACATTAACACATTCTTACACTACTTATAACAAAAATAATAAAGGTTAAATTTTGTAAAAATGTTATCCATTCACAATAATTAATAATATGAAAATTATAGTGTTCCATTTATCTACATTTTCCTTTTCTCCATTTTAGGTGTTTTGAAATAAGAACCTTACACATATGTAGCTCTTTTAATTAAGGCGAACTATAATTTTTTTCTTATTCATTTTAAAATGTTTACTTACGAAAGTTATAATGTAATAAATTCTTTTAATAGAAGCATATATTACATATAACGTTTTCTTGAAAGTTCATATATGAATATAAATACATTTTGTCATTTTTAACAAAGAATAAATGAATTCCGTGTTAACTTCATGAAGTATAGCGCTTGAAAATTTCCTAAATTATTTTTTTGTGCAATTTCTTTTGTAATTTTAAATGCAATAAGAAAAAAAGTTAATATTATCAATAATTACAAATTTATTTACATTTTTAATATTTTTTCTCCCTCTTATATATTACACATCGCTGACTAAATAAAAGTTTTTCATTTCAACTCAAAGTATAAAAAGTAGAGAAGGTATACAATGCATAGTTCTTCATATGTTAATTATATCTATTATAAAATATAATTTTATTTTTACAAAAAAATTTTCTCACAGCGTTATTTGTATGTGATCAATGTTTGTGCCTTATCGAATTCTGCACAATGTGCAAAAATTACTCCTCGACATGTATCATATAACCTTATGGAGGAGATAGGAATACTATTATTTTTGTTATTTATATATAAATAGCGTAAACTACTTAAATATATAAAAATATATACAGAATAAATATTCACACATATTATAGTAATGTAGTCTCATAAATATGTGCTAAAATTTTGCTACTATATTATAATCGCGTGATTAGTAAATAGTTCTAATATACATTGCTTCACATCGGTGCAACAAAAATATACACGATTTAGAAAAACATTATTAATTTAATTTTTTTTTTCATAATTAAGACCTAGTAACTTCTATAATTCTCAACCAAATAAATGGTATTGATTTTAATTTGTTATAAACCTAAAAAGAAACATTGCTTAGGTTCTTACTAACGCATAATAGTATTAATAGAGTTAAAAATAGTTTGAACAAATATAATTATAAAAAATTTCCAGTTATTATTATTCACATATATTAATACTATGATTATATAGGAAATGAAATATATGAAATTTTATAAATTAATAAATAAAAATCACAAAAAAAAAAAAAAAAATAATAAAATAAAAAAAAATCGAATTTGGATGATACCGTGCACAAATATATAAATACTCCATTCAATTTAGAGTAGTAAAACTAAATAATAAGCTAACAAATTTAAAACAATATTTTTTATTCATCGACACATCTTATAAAAAATCACTCATTTGTACGCATGTCAGATTCATTTTTTAATGAGTAAGATATTTAGATACACTATGTACAAAATACCTTTTCCATTTTTTCAGAAAATATCCAAATAGAGGATATTTTTTATTCCTATATATAGTCTAACAAAATTTATTATTACAATTGTTCAATTTTGTGTTCATTGTTTCTTCTGTGAGGTGTTTCTATTTTGCTACTTTCTTAGGTTAAGTATTAGGGTAATTTTTTCTTTGCTAAATATGAATTATCACACAAAATGCTCTTCATTCTACATATAATATATATATTGCATATTTTTAGATATTTTTTAATTTATTTTTTAAAAGGTGGACATAACTTATGTACTACTAATAATTCTTAACTCTCCTTATATGGATCTAATGCACATTCAATGCTGCATCATTTCATATCTATACTCTTCACCTATTCTGATAAGCAATTTGTACTCGCTTTCTATTCATGTTTGTATTAGCTACTTTTCGTCCACGGGATTGTGGTCTCTGTAATTGTTTTCTCTGACGAGTGTTAATTTTTTTCTGCATTCCTAATTTCCTTCTTACCCAAGTACCAAAAGGTGTAAACTAAAAGGTAAAGGAGAAAAGTAAAATATCTGCATTGTAAATAATTTTTTTATAAATACAAGTTTTTACAAAACAAAAATTAGCGTAAATAAAAATTATTTTATTTATACTCAAAATTAGAACTCTACTTTAAAATAAAGAAAACCAAGAAAAAAAATTCCTAACATTATAATGGTTAATACCATTGCGCGGAATGGAGTAGTTTTTGATAAATTAAAAATTTCATTCTGGGTATTAGTTGATTCTTCGCTAATTCCATCTTCAATATCTGATCCTGTGTCATGAGCTACTACGATGACTGGTTTTATAATAAGTGATTTTGTGATAGATGATTCTGCGTCGCTTTCTCCACTGCTATGTTCTTCATTGGTTTCCAAATCAGGGACTGAGGAAACAGAGTTTGATGAATCAGACATTCCTGTATGGGACGCACTTGAATGAGACCTTGATAAATCAGGACTTGATAAACCAGTGTTTGTCAAATTACTATCTCTTCCTTTAACTGATTTTCCGTCGTATGATTCTTTGGTATATATTTTAATTTCAAATTTAGGTTTTTGTTTTAGCACAAAATCTCCTTTATATATTTTTCTTAAGTATTCACATAATTTAGTATTAGCATCATGTTGATTAAACCTACAGTCTAATACTCTTTTATCTTCTATGTTCCATTTAATTACATCATCCCTTAGTTCCAAGTAAGGTGTTATACCATCCTCTTCTGTTGAGGTTTTAGGTATATCTTCATCGATAGTTCCCACATCTTCGTCACTTTGAGAGTTATCACCTTCTTGCCTCTTAACTGTGCTTTCATTCTCACTTTGTGGTTCGATACCTCCTGGCATCAAATTATTTTGCTGTGCCACATCCTCATCTTCATCTTCATCTTCATCATCAGTATACTCAATAGTTAATGGCTTTAAGGCACAATGTCGAAATTTTTCGTCCCATATTTCATTACCACATGTAAGACGAAAAAATGTTATTTTTTCTTTTTCTGAAGATTTCTTAGGAGGCACCTCTATACTCTCTGAACCTTTACCTTGTAATTTTAAAAGTAGTTTGTTTGGGTCATACTTCTTTTCACGTTTATAATAGTCTGGGCAATCGGATGTCCAATAATTAAAAAAATCAAAGCACTCATTTTTATGCCTGTCATATAGTTCTTTAATGTGCTTTAGGTAGTTCTTACATTCATCCTCATTAGCACTATCAGATAATATATATTTTTTAACAGTGCTATAATTACTAAAATAATCATGCAAATCTTTCTTCTCATTCATTTCCTTAACGTTTTTTAAATTTGCACCTTTAAAATCATACCAGCAAACATAATCATATATTTTTTTTTCAAGGATAATTTTCTGCGCATCAGAAAAATTATTCAGTACGGTTTTGTCGTACTC
Source organism: Plasmodium gonderi (assembly GCF_002157705.1). Classification (NCBI taxonomy): domain Eukaryota; phylum Apicomplexa; class Aconoidasida; order Haemosporida; family Plasmodiidae; genus Plasmodium; species Plasmodium gonderi. The sequence continues at coordinate 78,861 of NW_021628926.1, forward strand.
TTTTTTGGGATCATCTCCTAACAAACTTAAAATTTGAGAATTTACCCAATATTTATATTTTAGACAACCGTATCTACGTGTTTTACCATCTTGTATTTGGGATAATATTTTTAAACTATTTCCAATTTTTTTGCATAATTTACATTTATCATTATTGCATGCGTTATCTGATTCCTTCAATTTATTACAATATGTATCCATGTCATTCCCAATGACCCCTTTATCAAACTTACTATACATCTCATGTGATTTCGTACCTTTCAAAATGTCCCCCTAAAAATAAAGCGTCAAAAATTGATTAAATTGATAATTCATTTTTAACATTAAATGATGTTTTTCTTTCTTTCTGTTTACGCTAAGTATGTATAATCTATACTACTGAATTTTTAGTAATTCTTTTATTTTATAGAGAATGTTTACCCATTTTTTTGGATTTTCAGCTGCCATTATAATGCTGTAAGTGTAAATTAAATAATAAAAAGGATCGAGTTTTGCATATTAATGTTTAAGAAGTTGATAAATTGTGTTCCAGCGATGGGTATTTTTTCACATTAATTTTATATATATATACAAATAAATGTAATGGGAATGAGTTATTTTTTACATTTTAGTAATAAATAAATATAGTAATGCTAATGATACACATAATAAATATATTTACAAAAAAATGAAAAAAAATTCTATAGTTATGCATATTGTTCGGAGGAAAATGTGATATTCCTATAAGGATTTATACTTAAAGCATTTTTTCATTCAAAAATATGTTCATGTATATGAAATTCAGTTAGACATACACATATATATATAGATGAACATAATTTACATTTTCAGGATCTCCAAACCTAAAGTGTTATTAAATCATTTATTTATATATATTAAAATTGAAGCATTTGTCTTAGTGCTTATTGTTAATATGTCTTAAAAAGAAAAATCCTATCTATTTTTTTTGTTTAAGAATATCATTCTTATTAATATAATATGTACAATTTTAACATTATTCGTTTTGATATATTATTATCAATGTTTTAGGCAGAAAAGAGTTATTATTTAACACATCTTCAAAAATAACACTATTCTGAAATATTCCAGAACATTCTAGAAAAATATTAAATTTAAATTCTCTATATCCACATTTGAAAATAATACTTTATATTAAAATTGAATATTACTAATTTTTGCTCTTGTTTTCCAATTTCAAGCTCCCTATGTAAAAAAAAGAAAAAAAAAAATGCTTTAATGAAATGGAAAGATTTACTAAATAACACCATTAACAATATTTCTCAAAATTGTAATGAATTTTTGCTATATCCTATATAAGTGTAAAATACAAGTGATAAATATATCCTTTTACTAATTTTTAATTATAAGTGCAGAAAAGGATAATATACATATATATATATATATATATATATATATATATAATACCTACCAAGGTATAACACACTTGCCATCATTTGGCAAAGGTTATGTTCATATTTAACGCACTTAACATTTTTTTTAAGAAAAAAATAATTTTATTTATGCATATCTTTTATTATATTTTATCCATTTTCCCTTTCACCCTTATTATGTTAATATCAATTTTAAAAACCTTAAAACTGGAGAAAAGCACAAACGCAGAACTTAACAAAAAGTTGAAATACATTTACATTAAGAACGGTGTGTGCGTTAGAAATACCCATTTTTGTCCAGAGATGATATCTAATTAAAAATGTTTTCAAAAGTACCATTTAAATAAACCGATATATCATGTTATTTCCTTTTATCTTAACATTTATAGAGAAAATGACCTTATTATACAACACTTCTTTTCCAAAATACATGTGTTTCTCCAAATATAAGAGTTCCAATTCATTTGCCTTGTTCTTATCTACTGTTTTTAGTTTTTGTAATATATATATACATAGTATATATGTATACATTTTCAAAAAATACAGAAATAGGTACTCCTATTCATACAGATAATTAAACTTATCTCCATTTGTTAAGATGTGAATCTTATGCAAATACTTGATAAAGTAATTTTATAATCCATATATATAAATAATGGCAATTACTCACAAAATAAACATTCACAGAGTTTACATTATGATGATATACCTATATTTAATATTAACTCTCCTTTCACAAAAAATATTTTATCATAGCCTTACACGATTATATAAAATTCAAAAAAAATAAATAACTATTCTTATATTAATCTGAATAAATGATTTATATTAGTTGTAATATTTAGGTACACGCTATTCATAATACCAGAAAACCTACTTTGGTGCATTTTTCTAAAATATACTTCGTTTTATTCATTACACTTAAATGAAATTCAAATTTTTAAATTTCCATTACAGTTTTTTAAAATCATAAAAAATTCGATAAGAATATATTGAAAAAAATGTAAAACGGACAAACTATAGCATATTCTCGTAGGCACACTCTAGGTACAAATCATCAAATGTAATGCAGATTCTTTTAGTCATAATCTAGGTACAAATCTTCAAAACTAAAACAAAAAATATGACCTAGAAATTGAAAATTCACATGCTGAAGTGCCACAAATGAACTATAACTTAGTGTAAAAAAATAAAATTACATAAAAAGTGTTCAAAAATATGCCACATGAAAAAAAAAAAAAAATAGCAAAAAAATGTATTCTCATATTCGTTACATCCTTTATGTAAGGTTACACATATAGAAATAGGCTAATTTCTCGAAGTAGTAAAAGAAAAAGGATAATTTCTCAAATCAGTGAAAAAAAAAGGGTACCTTCTCAAAGTAGTGAATTAAATTGCTGATGCATTCACATAACCTTTCCGTGTCACTAATAAAAAATATCCCAATTTCTCTTTTAAAAATATAACTTTCATAAATTGCTATGCTAAGAGTAGAAAAATTACTAAAGAAAAAAGAAAAAAAAGTGTGAGAAATTACGTCCAGCATTCCGTTTACCCATAAATTTAATCTTTCTTATGCTACATTAGGTGTTAAGTGTGATGAGTAAAATCGATACGTACTCGTTCTCACATGCACATTTCTACTAACAAAATCACGAGATTGAGTAAGACAATATAAGAAGATTGGATTTCCAGAATTTCAAACGTATTGAGTAAAAGCAAGAAAAGAAGCCAAATAATTTTAATCTTCACCAATTTTTTAGAATATGCCCCATGCATTGATGGTAGATTCTTTTAAGATATTACAAGTCTCATAAGAACACCCAATATATTTATACATCATTAATTTTTATTATATATTAGAAACAACGCTTTAGAAATTGTTTACCAAGTACATTTCCAAAACGTGCCAATTATGTTTTAATGACATAATGGAGCGTAAATTTCTGTCTTTATTTTATTAGCTTCCTCATTTCTTCCAAATTGGTAGAATGAAAAGAGCAAATGGAAACAGAAAAACAAAGAAATTGTTAGGAAAAAAATAAGAAAAAAAAAAAAAAAAAAAAATATAAATACATGCAAATTATAAATGATACTGTAAAAAAAAAATAAATAACAGAGTGGGCTACTTTTTTTTTGTGAGCAAGTATCTTTCAACTATAAGAAGAGACAATGCGCTTATAATCAAAATTGTAGCGATAAAAATACAGATATAAATTTGCCGAAACTGCAGTTATAAATGACTGCATTTCAATAAAAATTAAAAGTAAAATTAATGTTTGAACCCTAAAAAATGAAAAGTGAGAGATAAAATTATAGCATTGCACTTAATGCTAATAATTGTGTAATTCCTCACATGCATTGAGTAAACAAATACACTTTTTCCTGATTTAAATCAATCAGTAACACTCTTCTAGGCGATATTATATCATTTAAATAAACCTGAATAACCTATTAATCGAAAAAAGAAAAATTAGAAAAAAAAAAAAAATTATATGACAATAATTCACAAGGACAGAAATAAAAAAATTAACAACTATTGATCCTGTTACTACAAATAGGTATCAACACAATTCATTCGAAAGGCAAGTATTTCTTTTTATTCTTTTGCTTCATTCCTTTTTTGTGAACCCTGGCTCACATATCTTCAAACAAGACAGGCTCAAAAAAAGGGAGAAAAAATCCCCAGACAAAAATTTCAACGCGTAAATATGTAAATAGAAAGAGAAAAAAATGTTTCATTGGTCTACATTCAACTGCACCATAATTCATTAAGAAAATGTACCCAAAAAATGGTGAAAACTTTTCAACATTTAACCTTTTTTTGTCGAACTTTTTTCTTCAGGGTACGAAAGCGTGAAGTTGTTATGTTTCTGCTTAACTTTGGTTACACCCATACTTTATTTTATTTTATTTTAAAATTTTCCTTTTTTTATCTCAGTTCATGCATTATACCTGACAATGCCCTTTTTTATCAAAGCCGAATAGTTCTATTTTATCATAAAGCTATATACACACACTGGCCTTATTCATATACATATGTATAGTAAATATATTGTATACACTTATTTTTATTTGAGAAGTATATGGTTCTCCCTTTTCTAATGAAAAAGTATATCCTTGCTGAACAAAATATAAGTCCCGTTTTATTACATATAGAACAAACCTTTTGAAAAGCATTAAATAGAAAATCAATGTAACCGAGATGACACCCTTTGTAACCTTTATCCATTTTAATATATTTTTTATATTTTAATTTTATTTTTTTTTACATTTATAAGGACCCGAATTGTAGAGTACAATATTTTTACGAATTTGCTTTTCAAAATAATATGCTAGAAAAAAAATAATCCAACTTATATTTTTTATAATATTTTAAATGTGCTATAATTGCCGAAAACAGACAAATATATTTTATACTGTCATAATCATTCCCCCTTCAAAAAAAACGCTCAAGAGTAAATTCTTTAAGGATAAGTTTTTTAAATTATTCAATACCTCAGGTTCGTAGGTCTTTACTCAGTTTGGGGCCAGAAATATCATATGCATACAGTATGTAAAAAGGCATGTATACATATATGGTTATTTATACATATAGACATATATGTTGTGTGAAGATGCATGAACATTCATGTAATGAGAGCAAACGATTGGGAAGGGGACGTATCACTTCCCTCTATTCCTATTTCGTAAGAGTTGTTTTTCTACAGATCACTCATTCTCATTTTAAGTACATATAATTTTATGCCTCCTTTTTTCATGCAAATTGTCCAAAGAATAATCTTAATAAAGTGATAACATTCGTACATTATCTACTTTTTTTTTTTTTTTTTTTTTTTTTTTTTTTTATTATATAGCTTGGAGATATTATATATATAGACTCCTATACGCTAACATTTTAATCAAAAAATAAATAATAAAAAAAAAAGAAAGATTGGTAGTAAAAAAAAAAAAAAAAAAAAATCATAAATTTTTGAGTCCCCTAAAACATGCAATATAGATATTTTTTTATTTAATAAAAGTTTTTAAAAAAATTTAGATAATAAATATAAAATCCCCCTCGGCCCCCACGCTTTTTTTCTTTTCTTTCCCTCAAAGGGACTACTACTAACTACTATATATAGTACTACCACTTTACATAAAAAAAATAATTACAATGAAACAAACTGAAAAGGAAAAAAAAAGAAAATTAAAAAAATCGTGATCAAACATTTTAACTACTTGATAAGTAAGCTACAAATTTATCTCAGAAAAAATGCACTGTATTATTTTTTCTAAATTTTTTTTTTCTTTTCATGTTCCGCCAGATATATTAATGGACACAAAAAAATACTAACATAAAAAATTGTATGAAAAAAAAAAAAAAAAAAATTAACGATACAACTATGATAAAAACGAGTTAAATTAATAAATGTTAAACAGTTGGAAAGTCGTATCAGTAAAATAATAATAAGAAGAAGAGGAAGAAACTTATTTGACGCATAAATTTACCTTAAAAAAAAAAAAAATAATATAAATAAATGACAAATATAGCCAAAGGGGGAGTAGAAAAGGATAAAAAAAAAAAAATAAATAATAAAAAAAAGTTTTATTTTTCTCCTTTGCATGTAATTTATGCAAACATAAATATATATTTTTCTATTTTTATTTTAATTCTCGATTTTACCAAATGTTTTTTTTAAAAGAAACAACGTTGTTCTTACATCAATATATATTTTTTAATTTATTTACAAAAATAAAATAAATTTTAAACCTTTTTTACTTAAGGAAAAACAACATCTTTATTCTTATAGCAAATATAGAAAAATTGTTTACTTTAAAAATTAATACTAGTTTTACGTTAAAAAATTGAGGTTTAAAAAAAAAAAAAAAAGAAAAAAAAAGAAAAGCAAAAATCATGACACTTCGAGAAATTTGCATACATCTTCTAAGCGCTATTTATAAATATTTTTGTAAAAAAATCCTGGGGAAGAATGATCAAGTAGTTTTGCCTGTATGGAAATAGACTAAAGGAGCTACTTCCTATAGATTCAAGAATTCCCTAATTTTGAAAATGATGTTTACCCAACAACAAGCCTTAGTTTTTTTTTCAGATACATAAATAAAAAAGTATGCTTATTATACATATATATATATATTTGTCTTTCTACAAAAGTAGAGAGGAAAAATATTTTAGTTATTTATATAAATATAGAAATGTATGCATAAATTGTTCTGCATAAAATATATGTATATAATACATGTATATATTTAAATAACATGTATAAATAATTCACCTAAGTGCATTTAATTAATTCTATAAAAAATGCCTTAAAAAATATGCACCACATTCTATGTTTTTATTATTTTACATGAAAAATGCAAAATATAACTTAGCACGGAAAAAAAAAAAAAAAAAATTACTTATAAAAAAACATAAAATAAAATAAAAAAAATGCCCCGTCCCATTTTTATTTTTTAGCATTGTGATTTTACATCTAAATTTAGTTAATAAAATTATTTTTGCCAGTTTAACCTTTTTTTGTTTTTTTTGTAACGACCAAAACAGGTAAAAAGCCAATTATTGAATATACTTAAAAATTTTTATTCTCCATACTATACCTATGATATTTATTGAAATTTTTTTTTTATTTTTATTTGTTTTGTTGTAGTACCCATCTACTATATTAGTTATATATTTTTTTATAAATATCTACGTACATGTGCGCAACCACCACATTACCTTACCCTTTTCTGCAGAAAAAATATTTTTTAAATAATCATGGAATGATTGCCAGTAAAAAAAAAAAAAAAAAGAAAAAAAGTAATAAGAATAAATTAATGATAAAATAAAGCGAGCTTCCGTAGAATATTATAATTATAATGATAACAAAAATAAATTAATTCAAAATTGACAGAAAAAAAAAAAAAAAATTGTTTTTTCAATGCAGATTTTTTATATTTTTTTAATAAAAAAATAAAATAATAGTAAAAAAAAAAAATAATAAAATAGAAAATATATTTTATATTAATACATATATAGCTTAGATTACTTCCGTTTCAACAAAAACAACAAGACATAAATAACAATTAATCATAGATATAGAATTTATTACATAAGATGAAGCGTACTTCTGCATTTTCTTACGTGTCTACCATCCTTTTTATTTTATCTTCCTCTTGCCTTTACAATCAAGCTTATGCGGTAAGTTATAAACTGTGGCTCCATGCCATTAAATATACGTAAATATATGTATATAAGTATATGTATGTAAATATATATGTATATGCATATATACATGGGTAGTAAATGTATGTATATAAATGTATGCCCATGGGTTGGTACATATATGAATGCGGGAAGTATACATATTTTTTAAGGGCATTAAAATTAAAATATGATTTTTTTTTTTTTTTTTTTTTTTTTTTTATCCCCAAATTTCCCCTAGAGCTCAAGAGAACGACACGGTCTACATCTGGACATTCCAGGTACTACCATATCAACAAGGAAATCATCTAGTGATAGAAGTGGGGGACATATGTCTAAGTGGGTTGGAGAATTAAACCATGAATTCAAAACTTTTAAAAATTCTAAACTTAAAGAAATCGAGAAAACAGAAAAACAAAAAGAAGAAGCATGGGATGATTGGTTGACAAAATTAGAACCAGAATGGGTAAGTTTCAGCAATTTTATTGAAGAAAAAAAAAAAAAATGGATTCAAAAAAAAGAAGAAGAATGGGATATTTGGATAAAGGAAATGGAACACAAATGGGTTGCTTTTAAAAAAAAAATGGACAGAAAATATAAAGTTCAACGTAGAGAAGGAACATTAAAATACAGTGAACGAGAATGGTGTAATCTTGTTAAAAGAAAAGCAGAAGAAGTTATGATTATTGATTATAGAACATGGATTAAAAATAACGATGATAATTTACGTAAATGGATTAGTAGAGATTTTGAGTTATGGAAAAAAAAAAGATTTGATGAATGGCTTAAGGTAGAATGGAAATGTGAAGAAGATGCATATTGGTGTAAGGATTCGAATTCACCATTCATGAATGCCTGGGATCCATTATTCCCAATAATAAAAAAATCATGGGATATGTACCAAGCTAGAAAATCTAGAGAAAGTGCACACTGGAATAAGCTAGCATCTAGTGTAGGAAAAACACTTACAAGTAAAAAATATGTTGAATGGGAACAAATGAAAAAAACTAAAAGTTCTTGGTATAATGAATGGGTACACTTCTTCCTTCATGAACTTTTAAGTAGCGTAGGAGTAAAACATAGATCACTTGGATTCTAAACGAATATTTGTTTTTTTTTTTTAAATAAAATATAGCTTTCAAAATTTTATAAGTCTTTTTATTTGGGCATTAACTTGGTTAAGACGAGAAAGTCTTTCTCATTTCTCAGGTATATAATATATATATAAATATACATATGGTTGCTTATATACAATTTGTGCATAATATGTAGGCGCATATTCAGCTTAGAGATAAAAATTTGCATTCTATATTTTTACCCATTAATGGAGAAGATGACATGTACAAGAAAAAAAAAAAAAAAAAAAAAAAAAAAAAAAAAGAGCATATATTATGTATATGAAAAAAATTAATACATTAAAAAATTTGTGAAGATAAAAATGACCAAATCTGTTAACAATTTTTATAAAATATAATCACTATTTCGGAACAACGTTTTACCCACCCCCGCTCCCCAGAGCCATTCTCACGAAATAGGGAATTTTTTTTTAAAAAAAATGTAGTCTTTTTCATCTATAAAAAAACGGGTGTATCTTTTTCATAGAAACGAGAGTAAAAAATGCAAATGATTTAAATTGATTATATATAACTTTGTAACATGTAAATTCCCAAATGAAAATATACAAAATATCTTTAAGACGGTATATTTGTTTTGCGCCTCCTTTTCATTTCCCTATGTTTTATATAAATGTGTATATTATTTTTTTTTTTCCTTTTTTTTTTTTTTATATAAATTTTCCTTATCCATGTAACTTTTTGTTTTATTATATAATAAAATACCCCTTGTCATTTTTCTATATGACAATTTGTATTAATTATGCATATCCATCCCACACCACATATATTTATGAACCATTAAATGAGGGGATATAAATAAATTAACGTATAATAAAAACTTTTTATAAAATTATGTTGCCTGTTTAGAATTTTTTCTCTATAATGATGTTTATTTTTATATATATATATATATTTTCTTATTCATGTGCATAATAATATATTGCTTTAAAAATATTTCATGGGAAATTTACATATATGTTATTAATTCCTTATTTGCTATTTTAAATTTATTGTCTGAAATGTCTTATACTATATTTTTTCGTAAACTATGAAAACATAAAGAGATACATATAATTCATTATATATATATATATATATGTAATATTCAGACGATTGTTATTAAACATTCATAACAAAATAAAATGGAAGAAGAACACATATTTCTTCAACCTATCATTAGTGGTAGTAGCCTTTACATGTTTATCCTTATTTCTTTTTTAATAAGCTTTATGAACGCTCAGCATTCTTCCTTTTATCAGTAAAATTTATGTGATAAACCAGAACATACAAAAACATTCATATAACGTCTCTCTATCGTTATCACTTATTATTAGTAGAGACGGGTGGAAATTTCCCCAGCATATAAATATTATACCCCATTGTCTTTACGACACACAAATATAATAGTACTTAAGGAATATGCTCTGATGTTAACAAGAACAGTTTTTTAACCATTTTGACAAGAGTATATTTAATACCATTTCTTTTCTTTTCTTTTTTGTTTTACAACTTTTTGAAATCATAATTATTTATGCTTAATGAACAATTTTTTGTATCGTTTCTAAGTGTATTATTATCTCGTGTCTCATTTCAAAAACGAGTGCGGTCATATAAATTTATGGGTTAAAAAAAAAACGCTTTTGCAATATACAAATTTGATCTAATTGTTACGATTTACCATACATATAAGTAGCATTAAATGGTTAAACTACAATCCAGATTTGTAAAGTGGCTAGATCTTCATTTTTCCATGGAATGGAAGCGATTTCATTTGAGAAACTAACAAAAAATAATGCATTTACATTATCCCCTTAATTTTTCTCTTAGTCATGTTGGTTCAAATCTTGAAAAATTATTCATCACAGTAATTCTCCTATGAATCATTTGCCATATGTTGGTATTGTAATACCGATATATATGTATACATATATATGTACTACATAATTTTGGATTTATATCAAGGGCTAAAATGCAAAGTTCGAAATTAATTAGTTTTTTTTTTTTTTTTTTTTGGCCCTTTACTGCACTCGTGCGGTAGAGGAAGAGTTGCCCTCCTGCAGTGAAAAATAATAATTCAGCATCGATGTATTTATGGAAGTTTATGTGCATGTACATGTGGATGTATATCTCTATATATACTTGCATGTGTGTGTATATTCACCCCTATTCGTGTTACACACTTTTGGCAGAGAGACTCACCGAGGTCAATTCACAGTGCAGTTTCTTTTGAGACAAAAAATAGAACAATGGAATTAGACCTCACTAGGGTAATAATTTTTTATCATGGAATTTTCCAGTAAGTAAAATTATTGAGAAAAGAACCTATTCTTCCATTTTACAGATGAAAAGTTTTCATTATTATGGTTATAATCAACCATGGAAATTCAAGTATTTCCATGGGTCATTAGAAGGAATGTAAACATTTTCTTTGGAAATTCACCTAATACAATGTTAAAGATAAAAATATCGCAGGCTTTGCACTTATCTTGTGTATGTTTCTTATACGATTATGAAAACAATTCAGCGTTTGTTTGACCCATTAGTCGAGGGGTTAGAGATGAGATACATAAAATAAATCAATTTGATGAATGAGCAGCATTTAACCTATTTTTATAATTCCAGACCTAACTCATAGGTGATAAATAAAAAAAAAATACATTGCAAAAAAATGTTACTCAATATTTTCAAATATTTAATGTATTATTTTTTTAATACATATATATTTCCTTATTAAGAAATATGGACATTTATTTATATTTTTTTTTTTTTTTTATCTCTGCTCATTTTATATAGTCATATGAGAAAAACCACGTATACAACGTATATACCTATATAAACCACAAAAGTATAAAGATAAAAAAAAAGGGTTTTTTTTTGAATCCTTATATTTTCATTCTGTGACATTGTTCAGTGAAAGCATATTCAAATATTTTTTCAGGCTTTACAAAAAACGGACACCTAATTTTCTTCACTGACAATTTATACCAAATTCATGTAGATTGCAAAAATGTTAAAAAAATAATCCCCCCACCTCCCCTTGTGCAGAAAAATATGGTCTTTATATTTTGTCCAATATTTTCATTTCTACATTTTTATCATATAACAGGACGAAATATTTTTCTAAATTGACACATTTTTTTTTTGACATTTCTCGCTTTAAAACTATACAAAATTTGTATAGATCATTATTTTTATTCATCTTTTTGGTTGTTAAGAATTCACATTTAACTAGCCTATATTCTGTCTTTATTATTTTATTTTTTTTTTTTTTCCCTACACATTATTGTATGTATATACATTATAGATATGCACATTTGAGAAATTTTCCATTATAAATATAAGGTTTACAAAACACCGCATTACTCGCCTAGAGAGTCAGTGCTTTATTGTTAACACGTTTTTTTATTTTTAATTTTGCAGTGAAAACAGTAAATATTACTTTAGCACAATGTAAGTTAAATTTACCCATGTGTTATAGTTTTATATAATATTTGGTGAACAAAACTTCTTATCAAGCGGGAAAAGACTATTATTTTATTTTACTATTTTGTTTTATTTTATATTTTCATTAATTGAATACATTTATTTATGTATAAAAATAAATTACATATCTCTTTTTTCCTGTTTAAACTTTTTTTTTTTTTTTTTTTTTTTTATGTTACTTTATTATTTTTCCATGGATGTATACATTTTACCACCTATTTTTCCACTGTGTAAATTCTAATGTAACAAAAACTGCAAACCCATATTTATTTATTTACTTATTTATGTGATTACCTATTTATTTGATTACCTATTTATTCGATTACCTATTTATTTACTTATTTATTTGATTACTTATTTAATTATTTATTTTCATTTTTCTATACCAATATTTTAGAAATGATTTATTGCCTCCCTCAAACGTTCAAAAAAAAGATATTGTTTTTCTTTTTTTTCCCTAATTGTAACACTTTATGATGAAGTATTTAAAACTTTTACTATATATTTAGAGGGGTAAGATGAGAATAACAAATGAGCATATGTATATATAAAATCACTGCAGCTTATGTATAGCATTTCAAAATGTTTTCATCTTTTCTTATGTTCCATTTTCACATTATTTTAAAGCCAAGCGGTGTAACAAAAGTTTATTTAATTAATTTGCAATAACACTTTTTTCTCCACCAAGTTGTCACAATTATTTATATATTTTAGGTATATGATATATATATATATAATATATACATTATTCATGTGCATGTGTGCGTTTTGCGTGTATTTCAGTTAATATTATTTTATTCGCATTTTCTTATTCATTGAAAAGAAAAAAAAAAAAAAAAAAATGCATCAAAGTGTGATGCGAGAAATATATAGTAGTTAAATAAACATTATTACTTTGTATAATTTTTTTTTTTTTTTTCTGGAAATACATATAAAATAAATAGAAGGAAAAAAATAACATATATGGTTAATAACAAAAAATACCGGTATATTGTTTTATTACTCCGATTATTACGCATCAATGATTTGCGTATAATTATCTGTAGAATTATTTTACAAGTTTTTTTAATTAACTATGAACACAATTTTTTTTATCCACATTTTTTTATTTTATAATAATAATGCATTTATTTTTTTACATCTTTACAAATTCTAACAACTTTAATTAACTTTTTTTTTCATCACTTATATTATATAAATGAGAAATGCATTTTCCAAAATGCTTTATTTGTAAACAGAAAATTCCCGAGTGATTTATTTTTTATTTATGTTGCACAATATATATATATATATATATATATATATATTATATTTATTCTCTTTTAGTTTACCGTGCATGATTTATTTTATAACACTAGTTTTATTTTACTTTAATATATAACAGGAGCTATGTTCCATAATTTGTATTTATAACATATTTTTAATTAATGCGAAAATATGTTTTAGTTTATTCAAAAGCCTAAGAAAGAGCAAAAAAAAAAAAAAAAAATAATAAAATAGTAACAAAAGAAATTGTAACAAAAATAGTAATAAGAAGAGTAATAAAAATAATATTAAAAAAAATAATAATAACTAATAATAGCAACAATAATAGCCAAAAAAAATTACAATAGTTATATAGCAGAAATAATAGTAACAATATTATAATAACAGCAACAATTGCATAATAGGAAAAACATACATGCATTTACATGTGATAAGGGGAACGTAAATCTCTTCGTTATCATATACAATTATTAGAAAACGTTAGAGAGAAAATTTTATGGATAAAAATTTTATTTAAGTTAAATTTATTTTTTTATTTCAAATGGTCCTTAAAAATATTAGTGTAAACACCTCATGGGAAAAACATTAAATAGGCCCATATACTTATTTTTTAAGCTTTTTGCTTTTGCTTTGCTTATATGGACATTGCAATATTCTAATAAAGTAAGTAGAGAAAAGCATAGGAAAAATAAAATTTACACAGCTGTTATTTTATTTTAGAAAGTTTTATTTTATATAAATATACATTTTATATCGCCTTTTTGAAAAAAAAAAAAAAAAAAAAAAAAAAGGGATAATTTGTAAATCTGTTAACATGGGAGAGAAAAAAGGAAATCTTTCCCTTTTTTCATACCATCTAGTTTTTTTTTTTCTTTTATCCCACCTCATATATATCATAACTTCTCCACATTTCAGTCTTTTAACAGCACATCTTTTACCAAGAAACAGTTACAAAATGGAAATGCACTAAGTTGTAGATTCAACAGATTGTTGAGCAAAGAACCTGTTATAACGGCTAAAGAAGAGCCAAAAAAAAACAGATTAAGAGAAAGAGTTTTAAAAATATTAAAAGAAGATGATAGTAATCTTGGTAGAATGTTAAATAATCTAGTACATGATGTCAATTTTCAGAAACAATTTAATGCATTATTACTTGATAAAAGTTTCGAAAGACAGTTTAATGAACTAGTTAGTGATTCACATTTAGAGGAAAAATCATTAAATTCTATGAACTCTTTAAATTCATTAAATTCATATAATTCGCTAAACTCATTGGAAGTAAATGATGAATCGGATTTAAAAAATAAAAATGTAACTGCCAATCCTGAACAACTCAATTCAAACACAAATGATAACAATGACCTAGATACAAATATCAACCCACAAAATTTTGATGAAAATTTGGAGAAAAAATATCACCCAACCATACCTCCAGAAAATGCACAAAAGCCAAGTGGAGAAACGTCTCCTTCTAATATAGTTGAACAACTACTTGATGAAATAAAAAAGGCAGATAACCTTGATAGAATGCTTGATATATTAAAATTTTATGGAAGTTTGAAAGAATTCGACAATTCACAATTACTCAAACAACAACAACAACAACAACAACAACAACAACAACCAATTCCTGTGCAACCAGAAATTAAAGAACAATTACAATCCGAATTAGAGGCACAAATAAAAGCACAATTACAAGCACAAATAAAAGAACAAGGATCTAGTAGGAAAAAGAAATCAAAAGGAAAATCGATAATTTTAACTTTATGCAAAAAAATAATAAAATTAGATAAAAAATATGAAGATCATTTAATTAATCTCTTTACAACGAATTATAGTTTTCTTATTAAGCATGGGAAAATTACCAAATTCAGATACTACCTTGATATATTGATTGCTGTTTCTCCTGTTATTGTAAGTGGTCTAATTCTGTTAGTTTTCATAAACAATTTTAATTTAGGATATTTCCTTACAACCTTAGCACTAGCTTCTTTTTCATTTCTTTATTTTCTTTTCAAAATGTGGAATTGCAAGCGTATATGCAAAGGACCAGGGAAATTTAAGGTTCGCCAAAAATATAAGGAAGTGGTTGAAGTTTTGAAAAAGTAGTTTTTTTTTTTTTTTTTTTTTTTTTTTTACCTTTTAAAATTTAATAATATTATAGTAGTGTGTACATAATGTATATAGCGTATATAACATGCATAATGTGTATATAACTTGCTAATCTTTATATAACTTGCACGAAGTGTATATAATACATGTGTCATGTTTTGAAAATTGAAAAAATTACTTTTACACCGCAGCATATTTAATAGCAAAAAAGTGTGAACAAAGCTAATTTTTTTACTACACGTACAAAATATGTAGATTTATTTTTGCTTTCAACTTTAAATGATTTCCGTATTGTGTTCTATTTTATATTATTTTATTTATGCTTTATATGAGAGAAACATCAACGCACAAATGCATGATGAATACACAAACATTTACACTCACTCGTAATTTAATTATATACCAAAAATTATTAATTACATATGATATTTTACTTTAATAGAAAAATGTGTCTTTTATTATCCCCACTCTTTTCGGAGAATATAAAATTTTTCACATGTCCAAATTTATTCATATTTGTTTTATTTACATGTAATGCATATATGTATAAATATATCTACATGTGTATATCTCGAACTTTCCCGCGATGCGTTATATATAAACTAATAAAGTTATATTTTAATTTTTCTTTACAAATTGTGGGTTCCTATCTGAATTTCTTCATAATTAATGTGTATTGCTCAGTTTTATTTTATAATGCATTATATTCTATACTATATACTATACTGTATTTTTTTTTTTTTTGTATTTAATCATATTTGTATATTTTTAATAATAATATTGATAATAACATTTTTACTGAACACAAAACACCACTCCTCTTAATGCTGTAGTGTGTACGATTAAAACGGTTATACACTTATATATATACATACATATATGTGCTTGTATAATGTATTTATATATGTATGTATGTGTGGAAAAGTTAAAAACTTGCTCATATAAATACGCAAACAAACGAATTAACATATTTAGTCTTAACGCAAAAATGAATGCACGAATGAATAAATGGATAAGCAATTTAACGAATAATCACATGTACACAGTAAATAAAAAATAAAAGTGGGCTGTGATGAGGGTAGGGTAAAACAATGTATATCTCTCAAGCACAGAAAAAGCACAAAAAATTTGTACAGAAATTTTTAAGATAAAAATTGTAAGCACGTTTTTCCAACTTTCAGACATATTATTAAAACTTTTCGCAGAAACATATAATAACACATTATATAAGCATCCAAAAAATGAACCATACTCTCGGTATGCATACTTATTATCACTTTAGATTTGTTTAATGAAGATCTTAATTTCTCTTCATCTGGTAGACTTCATTATCAGATAAACTCACTTTTGTTTTTACCCCTTGTGCAAAAAAAAAAAAAAAAAAAACACATGCAAATTGGGTAAACTATTTCTTTCGCGATATTTTTTTGATTAGCTGAAAACTGTTTTTTTTTTTTTTTTTTTTACCATGCATTGTTATCTAACTACATATGAGTAAAAAGTGTGTGTAAAGCGAACATAAAACATTAATATCCACACATTTCGATTGAATCATTTTTTCTTTTTTTCGTTATTTAAACCTATATTCATATTGAAGGGGCTGGAGCAACGCGAATTGTCACTTCTGAATCTGCTTTAACTTTGGGTGTACGCTTAAAAGGTTTGACTTTGCTGAAAAGTTCAATTGGTGTGTGAAACTGGTTAAACTGGAGGAACCTGTCCATATAATAATACGTATATGTACACATATATTTGCACTAGAATTTACACTAGCATTTGGATGTGTGGTGGTGCTGCTGTGCTGAGGCTCTCGTGAGATGAAGAGTCAGCGACACCCGTTGCATAGACATCGAATTTCCCAAAGAATGTTCTTCATTAGCATAGAACCAAGTATCATGAAGACAAATGGAAGAATTGTACATAAAATAAAAACATTTTGCAAGCAAATTAACACTTTAACAAATGTCTTACTACATTTTTGCTTAAAAGTTTTGTGCTTACAATTATTACAACACCTTTTGTGGAGGCATTTACTGAGATCTAATATTGGGGTGCTTGCATTTGTATTTGTGCTAGTAGTTGTGCTTGTAATTGCATTTGTAGTTACATTTGCAGTTGTAGTGTTTTCCCCTGTCGTACTTGGACCTATGTTCACGCCACCACCACCATTTTTTGCTTGGCTGTTTTCGCTCGCTCTTTCACACATGGAGCTATTTCTCATTGATATTTTATTTAGAATAATTTCATCCCTTCGTTTTAATAACAGTTTATCATTTTTCGGTGCACACTTTTGTTCTTTATTTTTTTTCATTTGCATATAATTCTTCAAATGAGTAGGATATTTTCCATTCTTCTCAATTTTCCGGTTCTTTAACGCTTCACTTATATCAATAGTAATAATCACATGTCTGCCATAATAATTTTTTGCATAGTTTTTTTTTCCTGGTCCTGATAATAGCCTTTGATTTATAACACTGAAAACGGTTGAATTATTGGAAATATTACACAATTTTCCACTATGAGTGAGCTAAAAAAAAAATAGAAAAAGGGAGAAAATGAAAATGAGTTATTTAATCAGGATGCTAATCGATAAAATGATTTATTAACATTATATCTTAGTTATCATTTTAATGCAAAGAGGGGAGGAAAGTATATATTTAAAAAATGTAAAAAAAAAAAAAAAAAAAAAAAAATTATTTCTGTTCCCTTTAACATATTTTTTTTATTATATCTCATCTTACAATGTGCAAGGTTACAACAATAAAGATCGTTCTACACTTTTTAGCATAAAATAGCAACCCACTAATTTTCTTTTTCCGTTTCGATTTCTTAAGCTTTTCTGAAAACCTTTTCATTATCTCTTAAGCTTTGCTTTATGGTGCTTGTGTATGTACGTGTGTGTATCTGTTTATGTGCATATATATGTGTGTTTTTTTCTTTCTCTTTACTTTCTCATTAGTGGTGAATATACCCATTTTAGCTCATCTTGTGTTTTTATCATACTTTAGGAAGCACCCATTTCTAACCACTACAAAGACTCATGAACCGAACAAATTAGTATGTATTTGTCTTACAATGCAATGCGCAGCCCTTACTTTTTCTAAAAGTCCGGGTAATACATGTATATATAGGTATATACAGGAATATATATGTATAGAGCTACGCAAAAAAGAAAATTTCCCGTTTTTTTCACAAACGTACCGTATGGGAAAATGTTTTTAAATAAAAATTCATCAACTCTTACCTTTGTTTAAACACTTAGAGAAGAAGAAATTATCCAGATTCTAACTAAAGCTGTAATAGCAAATTATAAAAAAAATAAATGAAAAAATAAATGAAAAAGCAAATCAACAAATAAACGAACAAATAAACGAACAAACAAATGAACAAATAAAAAATTAAGTTTGCTTAAATACTTTAACCCGTTGTTTATCTACACGTACTGATCTCATAATCACTACACAACAACGCGAGGGAGAGAAGAACAATTTCAAGCATTATATCATTTTTACGTCCATTTATTTAAATAAAAATGAATAATAGTTCAAATCATGAAACTTTAATAAACAATTTCTCTTATTTTATCAATGACCCTATTTTTTCTCCATTATAATTACAGTAAAACTAGATCAAACAAAAAAAAAGAATTAACAAAAAATAGGGAACTAATGCAAAATTGAACTTATTTAATCTCCCCCACCTTCCCCTGATGAATAATTCTACCGCTAAAGAGTTCAAAAAAAAAAAAAAAAAAAAAAAAAATTTTATTGTTTTAATAATAAGACTGCAATTCAAAATTGGTTTACGGTTCAAGTGTGACATCATTTCAATAAATCATAACAAATGGTGTCAAAAAAAAAAAAAAAAAATAAAAATAAATCTATGTAAAAAAATGAGATATGCGATAAAAAAAAAAAAAAAAGAATCAGTGTATATATTTTTTTTTTTAACTATAATGAATGAACAAATCATTTGCATTTCTCAAACGTAAATTATCACGAATATGAAAGGAAAAAAGAAAAAATAATAAATAAAACGGAATCAAGCGGAATGACGTAAAACAAAATGAAGCAGAACAGAGTCAAGCAGAACAGAGTCAAGCAGAACAAAATGAAGCAAAACAAAATGAAGTTAAATCAAATAAATTATACACTGCAAAAACTATGCATGATTTCAGCAATTGGCCCCTGAACTGACAGAATTAGGCGTGAAGAACAATTTTATTCAAAGTCAACGGGGTATAACAATTTATTGTAAAATCATGGCCATTGAAAATTTTGCTGTGTAATTTTTGTTTTTTGTTTTTTTTCTATTTTGTGATAATTAAATTGTTTCCTCCTCTTCCACTTTTTTTTTTTTTTTCCTTTTTTTAAAACATTCGCCAAAAAATTCTCGTATTTACTTCTCCCAAAAGAGTGCACAAAATTCCTCACGACTTAAAACTCTTTTTAAAAAAAGTTCAAACCTCTTGAAAATGATTAAAAATATAGCAGCATATATGTCTAATATTCTTTTTATTTTATATTTCTCATGTTATCACTCAACTACAAAATGGTAGGAGAAACCTTTAATTAACATTTAATTATACAAATTTTTAAAAGTTTTGTATATCCATCTATTATTTTATTTCTGAAGTTGTCTTTTGGGGAATTCATGATATCCGGCCATTAAGCTACTCCTTATTGGTTAATGCAGAAACGTAGAATGAGCTTTGTTTTGATTCTTTTCATATACCTGTTTTCCAAATATGCTTCCTTGAATGAGAGTCAAAAGTGGAAGTAATGAAAGTGACACTGATACATGCATAAATGCATGTATTAATACATATATGAATATGGATCCACTGTATGCACATATGTACATATATGTGTATATGCAAAATATATGCATATTCTCGGGTGGGTAATATCCCATGGGAGCTTAGGATTTTCCCTAGTGCCAACTAATCAATCAAACTTGAATCTGCTTCTCCAAGTACTTAATAATGCATAATTTATTTTGAATATAAATTATTTCATTCCTGTTATGAGAAAAGTAAATTGTTTATTAGAAATTTAATTTATTTTCCTTGCAATGTTGCTATTTTTATCGTTTTAAAACATCCCTAGTTTTTACTGTGTCTATGTAACTTCAAACTTCACTCTTTCCCCACAAAAAAACCATCTGTTTTGCACATATTTTCGATTCACTTCAATATATATTCATACACGTGAAAAATGGGGAAGTTACTATTTCAACAATTTCGTTCTTTACTTAATTTAAAATGTTTACGGGTGCATTATCCATAGAACCGTTTATGCACATACATATTCTTCCTCCTCTACCACCTAAGAACAATTTTTTTCTTCCTTTTTTACAATTTTTATAAAAAAGAAAAGAATAATCAACACATATAGCAGAAATTTTTTCCATTATTCGAAATGGTTTTAGCAGTAACTTCGTAAACTGTTCAAACTGTCAAAATTGTCAAAGTTTTCCAAATTGTCCAAAATGTTCTAATTTTTTTTTTTCCCATTTTTATTCACTTACTTTTGGAATAAACCCAGTTTTTTCAATACCCTCGATAACGTGGAAAATTCATGTTTTCATGTGGCCCAAAATACTCCATATGATTTACTCTTGGTACGTAACTACTACTTGGCATTTCATCATCATATGAGGATGATCCATATCTTCCTGATCTTCCATATCTTGTTGATTCTCCATATCTTCCTGATCTTCCATATCCTGTTGATTCACCAAATCCTGATGATTCTCCATATCCAGTTGATTCACCAAATCCTGTTGATTCACCAAATCTTGATGATTCACCAAATTCTGTTGATTCACCAAATCCTGATGATTCACCAAATCCTGATGATTCTCCAAATCTTGATGATTCTCCAAATCTTGATGATCCTCTATATCCATCCAATCCAGTGTATTTTCTTCTTCTTCCTCCTACGACTCTCCATATATTTTTTGTGTCTCCTAGTTTCAACCTTAACATTGATCTCATGCGGGGGGACTGCAAAGTTTTAGAAAACAATTTTGTAATTATGTTCATTTGCTTATATATATATATATATATATATATATATATATGTATGGGATGGGAGGGGAGAGGAGCAAATAACAACTCCCCTGAGTTAACACATGCAATAAGCTCTTGTCATGTATATATCATCTATTGGAAAAGCCAAGCAAATTGGCCTCTCCTCAAAAGTGCTCCCAATTTTCACAAAATCAGATGCAAAAAGGGAATTCTTAAAAAAAAAAAATTCGAAATTCTCACTAACTTTGTATAATGATAAAGAACAACCAGCTATCAGTAAAACAATAAGAGCTACAAAAGCTAATGAACTAGGTTTCATTAAATTTCTTCCATGAAATAACCGTCGAAGGAATCTTGAAGAACCACTACTCCATGGGCAGACTAGCAAAGCTTTAGGGTCTTCAGGATTCGTCAACCCTAAATGCTTGAATCCTTTCAAGTGAGGGTGCAACTCATTTTTATACCTATCATAAAAACTGTTTACTTCCATACATATTGTACTTTCATTGTATTTATTAGTTGAATCGGATGGACATGTGGTTTCTTTGTAATATTTGAAAAGATCAAGACATTCATTGATGAAATTACACGTATCCCCATAATACTTATTATCAGGACTTTTCATCAAATTTTGAATGTCTCCAATATTAATAGAAAAATAGAATAATTTCAAAATATCTTCAATTTCATAACCTTTAAACCATGAATTTTTATACTTATTAAAATTTTTTAATGCGTTATCTTGAACGAAAGGTGTAAAAGCACCAATAAAAGAAGTAATCATTGAAGAAGTATAATCAACATTCTCGCTAGGTTTTGTTATTTTACTTATAAAGTCATTCCACATGTTTTCATTGTTATTTGTTAATCCTACATTGTGAACTAATTTTTCTAAAATGCTATAAAATTTTATACAGTTCCATTTTTTTGTGTAATCGGAATTATCTTTAAATTCATTGCATACAGTATTTTCATAGTCTCTTGTGATAATTCCTCGCAATTCTTCAAAGTGGTAATCCGGCCAAGATGTCAAAAAACCATACTGAAAGGGATCAAATAAAAAGGAGATATTTCAAAGTACATAAATGTGTAAGGCCCATGAATTTTATTCGTCTACTTTAAGAACAATTTAACGCATCATACATTCAACTAAAACACATTCAAACAAATAGTTATTTTCAAAAAAAAATAAAATAAATTTAATATAAAAAAACGTACCTCATTCTTCAACTGTTCCTTGGACATTGTACTAACTTCGAACCGCTTTCTTAGAATGGAGTAGAAAAAATTAGATTAACAATAGAACAGATTAGGTTCATAAATTATTAGATATCTATTTTTGTGCACCGAAATAAGAACACTTCTTCGGGACCTTCATCCAGTTTTCTCTACCGTTGCTGGTGCGTAAATGTATATACAGATGTATAAATATATATATATTTTTTTTTTCCCTATCCTGTAAAGGAATACTGAATTATTTTAGAATTCCATATTTTGCCATTTGGCAACTGTTGTATTCTACTCGTTCAGCTCAGTTCCTCAATTACGGGAAAATTCGATGCAAAGGAAAATAACAAAATCGGGATTGAACAAAAAACGGTAGCATTAAATGTGATTAATTAATTATGCATTAAGTATGTTTAATAAGCAAAAACTGCTTAATAATGTAAATTTTCTTAATAAGCAAAAAATGCTTAATACGGTAAATATACTGAATAGGATAAATTTTCTGAATATGATAAATATTGTTAATACGGAAAAAAAGCTTACATAGGTAAATGTTCTTAATACATAAAAAAAATACTAAATACAATGATAAATATTCCAATCCATACATTAAATGCTCAAAATTAGCTAAAATAGGCTAAATATTCTAAATATTCTAAATATTCTAAATACGCTAAAATCCTAAATATGCAAAATACGTTAATGCATTTAATACTTCATATATGCATACATAAGATGAGACATAGGAATCCGCAAAAAAATTGCAATTTGGAAAATGTATATACAAATATTATCCCGTAATAATGCTATAAATATATAATATGTATATATGTTACACGTATATAATTATAGTGCAGCAATGTATTTTAAAAAAATTTTCTTTTTCCCAATGTTACCACAAATTATTTTTTTTTCACACGATGGAAAAGTGCATAGTAGAATTATAAGAAGCGATTTTGTACCAAAACTTTATTTTTATTTTTTTTTTTTTTCCCTTATGACAAAAAAGAAATAAAAAAAAGATACATTTGTTACGTCCTAATGAGATATTATAATAGGTATTTTTTTTTTTTTTTTTTTACTGTTATTTGCTGAAGGAGAAAAGATTCAAGGGTACATATGAGAGAGTCGGGCATAATGTCCCGTTTTTTCGACACTATATTATATTATTATTAAATTTGTGTCAAATTCTTTTATTTTAGGAAAGATGAAATCTAATATATCCTCTTTTCTCGAAAAACAATTACATCATACAATGTATAACTGTAGTATATATGAAATAAAGTGGTACTATGTAGTAATAATGTAATATGTACATTTTACATGCACATAATTGATACAACTGCGCTTATCGCACGTTTGTAGTATATATATATATATATTTTTCCTATTTTGCAACATAAATAAATGTCCCACTTTGTAAATAATTTTCAATGAGAACGTGTTAATACCTCTTGTAGTTTCCTTTATTCATTTTATTTTTATTTTATTATTATTTTTTTTTTTTTTTTTTATTTATTTTTTTTTTTTTTTAGTTTATTTTTATTATTATGTTTTTTTTAGTTATTATTATTATTATATTTTTTTTTAGTTATTATTATTATATACTTTTTTTTCCCATGTACCTTCAAGAAAGTTCATAGCACAAACCGTGACATGATTTTTATTTCTCCGAATTTGCATATTTTGTATCACTCCAAAATGTAATTCTCCACCCCACCGCTATCACAATCGTAATCATCACCACGCACCAGTTTGATTAATTTTAAAACTTCTAAAATTCTATGTTCCAAATTGTGACCAAAATTATTTCAATTATTTAAAAATTTTTTTTTTCTTTTTTATTACTCTAGGAAAAGGGCGGTGGAAGATGGATGACTCGTTCCTAAATTTATACGAATGGGCAACCGCTGTCACGTCTGCTCTCACTACCATTCTCAGTGCATTTGCCACTTTTCTACTTCTCTACTTCTGCCACCCGTGTGATATACTTTTTAAATATCCAGCATAAGGATTAATGAGAAAAGGGAATGACAGCAAACTTGGGAATTGCAAATGTTGGTGGCAAGTTGCCCGCTTTTTTTTTTTTTTTTTTTTTTCTTTTGCTATGCTATTTGCTTTGTGATTAAAATAGGTAAAATTATTTAATACACAAATAAGCTAATACTTGGATTATCTTTCTTATGGAATTATTAAGATGATAGCATGATAAATTATAAAACAACAAAATGTATTTACAACAGATACATGTATATATTGTACAGTGGATGGTGTATACATCCATCACATTTTGGTTCATTATTTTTCTGCATGTGATGGTAATTCTTGCGTTTCCCTTGAATGTAATAAAAATAATTCATAAAATAGTTCACGAGATAGTTGGTAAAAATGATTAGCACAATGGTTAATAAAGTAACTAACAAAGAAATTAATAAAGTAACTAATAAAAGAATTAATAATTTAAGAAAATTTGTCACAACACGGTTTTTTTGCTAATTAAATAAGGTAGTAATATAAACTTGTGATATCTATGTATATTCATATGAACACTGGTATGCACCAAATGAGCCTGTAAGAATAACAAACATATTATTAATGCACACATATCTTGTATAGAGTAAAAGAGAAAAATCTTAATTTTAAGAATGTGAATATAATATTGTATTAATCCATATAACATCAAATAAAAAAAACACATGAGGCGCAAAAATGTTCATATGAAACTAATGCAAAAGTTTGATTCTAATGTAAGGTTATGAAACGGAGTAAGAATCTTGTGTATATATGTACCTACACATTTTCATATATCTACATATTTGAATGAAGGCAGGTACACAAGGGCCTTTATATATATATATATATATATATATACATATGCATATATTAACAAATTCGAAAGATATGCACTTTTTCTGTATTATTCTCGAAAAGAATTAAGATAGAATAGAATAAAATGAAATAAAATAAGGAAAAATCATCCCCTTTTTCTATTAATTGTCACTTCCACTAGTGGTAAAAATAGAATCCATTGACTGACTAAGATTCATTTCACTTTCCGTGGTGGCAGATCCTACACCTTTGCTGTACACAGATTTTCCACTTCTACTTGTTAACAATCCTGAACTTTGATCCAGCAAAGATTCAGAACTTTGATCCAGCAAAGATTCAGAACTTTGATCCAGCAAAGATTCAGAACTCTGATTCAGCAAAGATTCAGAACTTTGATTCAGCAAAGATTCAGAACTTTGATCGGGCAAAGATCTTGAACTTCGATAAGATGCAGCATCTGATTTTCTCTTAGAACCACCTCTTCTCCCAACTATACTATGTAAAGATTTTGAGCTGCTATTAGACGTAGATTCAGCACTTCGGCTTGGTATGGTTTCTGAACTTTGCTTGTAATCAAAATTGGTACTAACATTAGGTGACGATTCATTGCTTCTTTCATACACAGATTCATCACTTCTTTCATACACTGATTTTCCACGTCTACTAGACCCTGATTGAGCACTCTGATTAGAAGCAGATGTTCTGCTTGTCATGTAGGATGAATCTACATCTTCATCATCATGTTGATATACTTCTCTCATGTATTCATCATAAATCTCTCTATTTCTCCATCTTCTTCTTGATGATCTGGATTCTGGGGCGAAAAAGTCTCCCATTGGTGTGTACTAAATTGATGGGAAGTAAGGTGGAGGGAAAAAAAAAAAAAAAAAATTCCAGTATTTGTAAAAAAAAAAAAAAAATAAAAAAAGGTATAACACAAATAATCGTATATGCAGCTCAACAGTTACACAGTGGGTCATCACAAAGATGGTCATCTCAAAAAAAAAAAAAAACAATCGTGTAAACCGGATGAGCACCTGATAATTTCGAAAAACATGATATAAATTATGCTTACCTTATGGAGAATGTAAATAACCATACAAAGAGCCACGATACTAAGACCTCCCACGGCCAACATACCCGTTGGTGTCAATGTGGATTTTATATTTTTGAAAAAAAGACCCCTTGGATTATATCCATATTGCTTCTCATATAATGAACAATGAAATCTAGCTTTACTAATATCATCGTCTATAGGTATGGCAATCCCCTTATTATAAGTTAATTTCCTAACAAGATTTTCATTGTAATTCCTAGCAAAGGGTTCTAATTCATAACATATGGAACTACCTCCTAACAAATTCACGTGGGAACCATTGCATTTGGTGTACTTATATTTCCTGTATATGTCAAGACATTCATTTACATATTCACAAGTCATTTTATACTTATCCGAATGAATAGAATCATTTAAATTGGTTCGAATATCAGCAATGTTTTTTGAAAAATAATATAATTTCAATATATTTTCTAATTCCCTTTCATTCCATGTTAAATGTGTAAATTTGTTAAAGTTATCATTTACATTATTTATAATTGTCTCCTTAAAATTTTTAGTAATTGCTTCCATAAATTCTGACACGTAGGTATGCTTAGTTTTATTTTCTTTAAACCATTGTGTTAACTTATCCCACATTTCTTTGTTATTACCAAGGGCACCCTTTACTAATATACTCTCCAAGTAGGTAAAAAAACGGATACATATGTGTTTACTTTTGAATGATGCATAACCTCCTGTAAGATCACTACACATATCTTCATATGCACTGTTGTAGAAACCACGTGCTTCTTCAAATTCGTACACGGGTGTATTTGCCAAAATTGGGTACTGAAAGGGTGAACCAAGGTGAATAAGAAAAAATGAGAAAAAATGGGAAAAAATAGGAAAAAATGGGAAAAAATAGGAAAAAAAGAGAAAAAATGGGAAAAAATAGGAAAAAATAGGAAAAAATAGGAAAAAATTGTAAAAAAAAAACAAAAAATAATAAAAAATAATAAAATTTTACAAAACGTGTATGCTCATAAAAGGGGTGACATATATACATAAATGCAAACATGCAAAAGCACGACTTTTTTTTTTTCTCTCATTTTCTACCATTGATACAGAAATAAAATATATCCATGTCGTGCTGATCAAGTAATCTGGAAATAAAAAAATTTCCTAGAACATGTAGAAACAGCACTTACCTGCTTCTTCACAAGGTCCCTAATGGTATTCAGCCTTTCTACATTCATTTTGGTTAAATCAAAGTAAATAAAAACAAAAAAGGCGTTTTATAAAGTACATATAAATATATATATATGGGAAGGCAGGAAAATGTTGTTAACAATTTTTGGCCTTAGGAAGAAGGTTTCTTTTTTTTGGAAATTCCTTTTCCATGTATTTTTTATTGTTGATATGTATTTTATGACATGCAGATTATTTTTCCTTATTTATTATTATTTTACTATGCAACAATATGTAAAAAAATATTTTAACAATAGGAGATCAGAGCTAATGCTTAATTATGCATCTACGATTTAATTATAAATATTTTTAATTTAAATTAGGAAAAAAATAGAAAAAAAAAAAAAAAAATTAAGGTAAAATAATTATTATATTATTATTTAATACGAACAAAATAAATGGGAATAATGTATATGTGTCACTTAAAACATATAATGTACTATAACTATATACTACAGAAGTAAAATATTAATCTATGAAAAAATCGACAAAATGCGTACTAATATACACCTGTTTCTCAATATCTGCTGATGTTGTTGTTATTATGAGATAAATTCTTTATATTATTAATATACATATTAATTAAAAGCTCGTCGGAGTTTTTTTATTAATAATATTTTAATTATCTTATTTATCCACTTTTGCATTTATTTTAGATGCACACATATATATTACAAATACATATATATATATGTACATAATATATGAAAAATAATACCTAAATTTTTATACGAGTTATGGGCTGTATTCAAAAGGATAATTTTTGTACTCGTAGTAATTGCTTTTTTTCTCTCAAAAGTTATAAATATAATTATTGTACTAAGATGACAAATTGAAAAAAAAAAAATAAAATAAAAAAAACAAAAATAATCTGCCATTTAAGAAAGTAACGTATTACCCATAAGTGTATACATAGAATATTTTTTGCATGCACCTACATTTCCCGTTGTATTTTTTTTACTTTGTGAAATATATAACCCTCCAAAGTGGTATTATATATTCTTACCTTGCATACATATCCATTTTCTTTAAAAATTAAAGTAACAAAATAAGGCCTTTGTGGAAAATTAATATCCCGTTTATTCACAAAAATATGTACATTCATATGTACATATATATATATTTGTTTTTTTTGGAGGTGTGGTGGGGAATAAATTAGTTTCTTTACAAAAGTGAGCTGGTTTAGAAAATCCAATACCCCATACATGTCTTTTTCAAACGTAAAAAAAAAAAAAAAAAAAAAAATAATAAAATATTGATATAACAAAATTGGAAAGTAAAAAATATTAAATAATAATAATATAATAAAGTAGTGAAACAAAATAGTAAAATAAAATTTCCCTTTTTTTACTTATGTTTTATAATTTAAAGAGCATTTAATTTTTTGGAAGTTGTTCATATGGGGGCCAAATAAAGCCCAAGAGAGTAATTACCCTTGGAGGACTTATCATTATTCAGCTTAAATAAAATGCTTAGTGATTTTCCCTTTGTTACAATTTGGAATTCTTCGTGTAGATCTCTTCTAGTTTTATACCACACTACAAGAACTGTGGCTCTGAGCAAAGTTCATATTCAAATACTCATTTATGCACATGTACCAATACTTATTCTATACTACAAACAATTGTCCCCGCCCCAAAAAAAAAAAAAAAAACTGAACAAATCTTTCGTAAACTACATTTTCAAAAGATTATGTAGAATAATATTAGCCGCTAGTAGATTGTAGGAAAAGGTTTTTTACTTTACATCATTTTAGGTGTATTTTATTTCAAATTATATTCAAGAAATAATTCATAAAAATCGTTCCATGGGAAGAAGAGAGGAGGGGAGAGAGAGAGCATTTTGCTTAATTTTGGCACTGCATACAGGTTCTGTTTTTATTCCCATATATACATAAGTACATATATGTACATGTCTGTATGCATTTTTTTTTTTTTTTTTTTCCACTTTGCACCCACCCATCAAGGTGCACTAAAACTGTAAAGGGGACATTCCAAGGGATGTTATTTTCCCTAAAAATTGTAATACCCAAAATATTTTCGTCTTGCCAAAATGTTTCTGTTTACTTTGGATTATTGAGTCTTCATTTGTTTTACAAACATTACCTTCAATTCAGGATATTTTTATTTTAGGCATTTTTTTTTTTTTTTCCCCACACATAAAGGGACATTAGTTAGAGGTGCCATATAAATGTGGAAAGAACATCATTCTATATTTATCCATAAATTTCTAACTCCTTCATTTCATGCTAGTTTTAAATTTTTTTCTTTTCTTTTTAATAGTAGTTGCATTTTGTATCTTTTTTCATCACGGTATAACAACATATTAATACTACATAAAAAAAAGAAATTTAAAATTTTATTAAAAACGTAGCTACATGTTCAGATACTGTACCTATGCATGTGTGTGTTTCGAAATATATAGACCCTCCATTTAGTAGTAAATATAAAAAAAAATGTAGCAATTCTTAAAATATTCGTTTGAAAATTTCTTCCTTTTTGAGGTATATACATGCATATCCGTTTGTGTATACATATGTTGTATCATCCCCAATTTGTACTAATATATGTAAGCAAAAAAAAAAAAAAAAAAAAATCACCACTTGTGGAATTTGTTCTTTATTCTCCTTCAATTTTATGCACATCCTGGAAGAAGTTAAGATATGGAGTTTTTTTCTTTTTTTTTTTTTTCCCCCATTAACCATTAAGGATGAAATTTTTGTAGAATTACAATTACGGCTCTCTAATATTTTGAAAAAAAAATCTTTTTAGAAAGATATAACACACATGTGCCACTGCAAGCCAAAACGGACATAAATGAGAGTTCCCTTTTTTTGTGTTTTTCGACATAGAACTTTTTTTTTTTAATTCTTATTTTTTCCCTTGTCATTAAGAAGATTAACTAATTTAAGTGTTTAGTTAAATATATATTACCAACATACTTTTGTTAATTTTTATAAAAAAAATTTTATATGAATGTTTAATTTTAAGTAAAAAAGGGGATAAGAAAAAAAAAAAAAAGGTGTAAATAATAAATGATGAATAGATATAACGATACAGCAAAAAAAAAAAAAAAAAATTAATAATAATTATTAATGGGCTAGATGAAAACTGGAAAAAGAGTACATGAAAAATGGTGAATAAATATAATAGGGTATGAGAAGTAATCTTAGAAGAAACAGTGATATAGTGTAAGCATAACACAACGTAGCAATGATCGAGATAAGTAAGAAAAGGGGAGAAGATCGTTCTCCATGTTCTTCATTACTTTTCCTGCTAAGCAAGTTTAAAAAAATAAAATAAAATAATCATTAACACTATTTTATAAAACTTCTATCCATAAAGATTATGGAGTTTGGTTCAAATCAGCTACGTGTCTCTTACCTCCTTTCCCATTGCTTCCTTTTTTTTTTTTGTGAACATCACCCTTTGCATCAAAAATTGGAATAAAGCTACTTCTTTTTTTCTTTTTTTTTTTTTTTTTCCTCCTTTAATTTAATTCTAACAACAAAAATGGGGAAACAACAGTGTTATTATTAAAACGCTGTCAGTGTAAATGCTCTTTTCCCTTCACTCATCCAAGTGTTAATATTATTTTATTTTAAAATGTTGGGATATAGGGGTCTCTTCAAACCTTGCCCTGTTTTTTAACTTCTACACCAAAGCATATACTGAAAAGGTAAATAATAAAATATTCACAATCCACAAGTTTTTCTTCTACTATTC
The DNA here is from genome assembly GCF_002157705.1 of Plasmodium gonderi. NCBI lineage: Eukaryota > Apicomplexa > Aconoidasida > Haemosporida > Plasmodiidae > Plasmodium > Plasmodium gonderi. The sequence continues at coordinate 110,517 of NW_021628926.1, forward strand.
GATCTACTGGTTCGTGTGAATATATACAAGCATGTGCTTATAAGTGCCAGCAGAAAGAGCTTAACGGTATTTTACATATAAATACATATAAACACGTATAAACACGTATAAACACGTATAAACACGTATAAACACGTATAAACACGTATAAACACGTATAAACACGTATAAACACGTATAAACACGTATAAACACGTATAAACACACATACACACATATACACAAACATGTATACATATATAATTCTGGCCTCTTCTGTAATCCCGCACAATGTTAATTAGACACACATTTTCTCGCTACATCCATGGTCTCATCCATCTGTGCAAAATTAAAATTCCTCTCATGCCTACTTTTTACTTCAAAAAAATGATTTACACTAACATTTCACGTATTTAAAAAAAAAAATATATATTATTGGTTCTTTTAAAAAATCGGTTCTGAATGTACGTACAGTATGAATGCAAAGCCAGGAAGGGGGAATTTTCAGTGTGCTGTTGTGCTTCCACCATTGAATTACAGTTTAATAGATATTCTGAACTTGAAACATGGTATAATATCACAATGTTTAGATATACTACTCCTTTTTCCCACAAATTGTAAAGTTAAAAAATTCATTTAATTGACATGAATCCAATGTGTCCAAAAATCAGCTAATTTATTCATCAATTTGAAATATCTACAATTGTAAAACACATAGGAGTAATTATCACAATCATTCAAGATAATCGTTTCGATTGATGGTGACAAAAAAGGAGTGGGAGATTTTCCTCTATTTATGGACTGATTAGCTTTTTTTCCCCCAACCCCGTAGTTTAGCGACATATATATATATATATAGACACAAAAATGATCTTCATATTAACAGTAGTTATTATGCATATATATTATAATATGTATGCAAGCATATATTGTAAAAAAAAAAAAAAACAACTTAAAAAGATTACATGGATGAGGAAAATGAAGCATTCTTTTGGCAATCCTTTCACCCTTTTGCAACACATACATAAAAATTCCTCTGGTCTCTTCCTTCACATATATTTTCTCCATTTATCCACAAAAATATATATATATATGTAAGTATATATATATGTACGTATATATATATGTATACCTAAGATCTCGTTGACTGATAACGTATATTAAATGAATCATCTGTAACTGTTGAATCATCATCGGTCACTTCACTTTTATCACTTTCTTGATCATTATTCGAACGAGTTGCTCTTTCATGCTCCCGCTGTATATTTTTCCAAGCATTTTTGATTTTTTTCTTCTGAGGGCTGAAGTGCAATCCCACAGGAGTAAACTGTGCAGAAAAGGAGGAAATGAAATGTAATGGAATGCAAAATATGACATGAAAAAATGGCGTGAAAAAATGGCGTAAAAAAATGGCATAAAAAATGACGTGAAAAAATGGCGCATAAAAATGACGTGAAAAATGACGTGAAAAAATGGCGTGAAAAAAGCTGTGCCTCAAGGGCCTTCTTTGTTCTAAATGACAAAGAGTAAACGCACAAGGACAAAATGAGAAACATCAAAAAAGAGAAACTTCACAACAAGTTTAAAGTGGCCCATTCACACTTGACAATTCACAATGAGAGAAAATTCCTTCTTTGAACCAGCATCCTCACCTTATACAAAATGAAGAGACACAAGAAGATAGCCAACAAGGAGAAAAAAGTAATTGAAGAAAACCCGAATGGAGTTACACCCCGTGATATATGTTTAAAGAATGCGAATATTGGATAGTAACTATACATAGGTTCATCATAATCACATCTGACTCTAGCAGTGTCCGGGTATTCTCTTAAAGATGTAATCCTATCATACTTCTTCAATGGGTGATAAAGAATTTTATCGTAATTATCAAAAAATACATACAACTCATTACATACAGTACTGTCCGAAAATTTATCATAATATTCCGTAGGACATGTATAATTTAAAAAATCTCTGTACACATCTATACATTCATTTACAAATTCACATGTCTTCTTATAGTCCTTATTATGATAATTTTCTAATACATTTTTAATATCACCTACATTTTCATCAAAATAAAATAACTTCATTATTCCTTTCAATTTATCATTATCTTCATACAAATTTTTGATCATATAAATATTTTTGTACATTTTATTTTTTGCTATCTTTTTAAAATAATGTAAAAAATTCCAAAATTGATACGAATAAACATTATATGATACTTCATCTTCATAATTTAGATTTATAAGATCATCATAAATACCACGAACAGTTTCATTGTATTCATCCCTAACAATATCTTCTAAATATGCAAAAAATGTTTGGCAAGTATCACTCCCAACATCTCCATTTGATTGTTCATTAATTTCTTTACATATTGATTCATAGCTCGAATTAACTCTAAATAATTTATCTGCGTTTACTTTTGGCCAAATGTTCAAAAGAGGGTACTACAAAAGTTGGGAGTGCGGGAGAAGACACAGGGGATGCATAAATGTGAAAAAATAAATACGCAAACGTGGAAATGTCCAAACGTGGAAATGTCCAAATGTGGAAATGCCCAAATGTGGAAATGTCCAAATCTGGAAATGTCCAAATGTGGAAATGTCCAAATCTGGAAATGTCCAAATGTGGAAATGTCCAAATGTGGAAATGTCCAAATGTGGAAATGCCCAAATGTGGTACAGCTCACGGGCAATCCCAACGAATGTGAACGCAAGAACTGCACTTCATGAGCAGACAATGAGAAGAATTTAACACATTTGCATGCATATATACAGAATATATGTTAAAAGAGCTGCAAAAAATAATAAAGAAAAAAAAAAAAAAAAAAGGAATAAAAACAAACCTCATCTTGAATAGACTTAATAAGAACTGTATCAACTAATCTTTTTTCAGACATATTTAAAATACATTGGGGAAAAATATTAAAATTTTTTTTTTTTTTTTTAATTTTTTTGGTTTTGCTTATTGAAGACGTAAAACCAATGCATAACAGTACAAATATTCCTTTAATGAAAAATGAATGCTATGCATTCTCTTCACATCCATAATTTTGCAAACGAAATAGAGAAAACAGAAAAATATATAAGTTATCAAGCCAGCATTGACCTAAGAATTATTCCTAATTCGGTATTACATACATGTTATATGCGTGTCATATGCGTGTTATATACATATTCGCATACACATTTGATGCATTTCAGATATATAAATTTTGTTATGCTTCAGATTCAACTATGTGACATTTGAATATAGTATCACCCTAAATAAAATGGATACTTTTCTAATCTTATAAAAAAAAAAAAGAAAAATTAAAAAGCAAAATAAGGCTCAACGGACTAATTTTTACATGTAAAGCTGTTTTCTAAATTGCATATTATGTAAATAAGTATAAATATGTCATATACATAAGTATATATATATATATATTTTTATGTGAAATAGAGCCTTTTAATGTTTGCCTTGCATTTATATACATTTTTTTTTTTTTTATAAAAATTTTCCTTCATTCTAATTAATCAGAAACTTGTTTTTTTTTTAATCAATGTTTTGTCATTAATACATATACAGAAATTTAAAATACGTGCCTAAATAAGTACATATAATAATACTAATTACGTAAAAAAAAAGAAAAAAAAAAAAAAAAAGCACTTTTTTCTTCTTATTATGCATACATACACTGTTTCTACAAAATGCGCACGGAAAAAATGAATTATTAGGTAATTGTTACATAGTTATCAATGCATAATTGTTATATAATTATTATATATATGTATAATATATTATTATATTTATTATACATTAATTATTATATTTATCACGTATTATTGTGTATTATTATATGTTAATAACTTATATATAATTTTATATAATATAATATTATTATATTTTTTTAATTTTTTTTTTTTTTTTTTTTTTATTGGCTACGCCCAGGAGTATTGGGTATTATTTGGGTGCTTCTTGGCAGTATTTTTTCTCGTCCATAAAAATGTAATTTTATAACCATTTCATTTGTGTATATACATGAGCTAATAAAATATTATACCCCTACTTAAACATACATTTTAAAAACTTTCTTCTTTTTTTTTTTTTTTTTTTAAACAAGTTTATTATATTCTTTTATGGAAATCATTTGAATGAGAACTGGAATTGGAAATCATATTCATGGGCTTTAAAAAATAAAATCTACATTTATATATACGTATATGTATGCGCACATACATGTATATGTATAACACGTATGCAATATATTCATAATAACATTACACATTTTTCCTTCCATTTCTTAAAATTTTTTAAAATAAAGAATGCAAAAAAAAAAATATAAAAGATTATAAAACATCCTAAAATATTTATGCGATGCATATAAATAATGAACCTCGGGGCCATGAGTTAGAAAGGGTTGTGTGAAAATGGAGTAGTGGAGCCAGGTTAAATTAGCATTTAAGTGAAATTTATTCAATCCTGTGAAATAATAACATTTCTATTAAATAGTTAATTAGTCTATCGTTTAATTAGTCATTAATTAATTATTTATTTATACACCTATGCATTCATTGAACCTTTCAATGATTCTTGCACACACCCCGTTACATATAAAAAATAAACAATCGACAAATTAAAACGTTGGAAATTGGGAAAAATTCTAAGCGAAGTTAAAAAAAAAAAAAAAAAAAAAAAGATGAAATGTAAATTGCGGAAAAACAAAAGTGTATATATACATGTAAAATTCAAAAATAGAATATTAAATATTTTTTCATTTTCCCAGTTTTAATATAACAGTTAAAAGAAGTATAATGAATACATGTTTCCTATTTTTGTTGACTCCATTTACATTCATAACTAACCTATCCCCATACCAAATCCATTCTTTATAGCTCATAAAACTTGTTCTGATATATTTTGTTGATTAGCCATCTTTACCAAATTAATTGTGTAATTTCGAAATAAAAAATATGTTCATTTGAAATGCATATGTGAAATAACTTTTATTTGTTTTACTATTCTATTTTATTCTATTTTTTTTCCCCTTTTGAGCACATTTTTCCACTCTTTCCATTTTTAAATGTCTGATTGATTGCCTGCACAAATCCTTCATTCCTAGAAAACATGTAAAGAGGAGAAATATCCCCAGCGTTTCAATGGGTGCTTATTTATATTTCCACTAATCAAACTGTCTAAAAAAATGAATTCAACGAACTCTACTAATTTAACCAATTCAGTGCATGTGTAATGTGAACTAGTATTATAAAAAATATAGCATTTTTTTTTTTTTTTTTCTGTAAGAAATTGTGTATGGCATATGAAGAAAGACACATATATAACACCGACACTGTAATTATAGTAAACAAAATGTGCATTTTTTTTGTTCACATTAGTTTTATTTACCTTCAATTCTGATAATTAATTAAAAATACACATTTGCACAGGGAGACTGACATATATAGGCATGGGTGAAAAGACATACCAGATTTTTACAACTATCCAATAAACTACGTATATTTTCTGCATATATTAGCTGTAAAGGTGTAGTTCTCATTTAACATTCTTTTTTTTTTTCTACGTAAAAATTATTTCATAAAATAAAATAAAAAGAAAAACGAATAATAAAATTGGGAAATTATGAACGCTTGGCAGTTCCTTTGTTAGACTATTTTCTCCATGTTTATTTGCTTGTTTGCAATTAATTGTAGAATTATCGATTAATTGTTACAAATTACCCCAAAGGAAAAATATACATATATATTATACAAAATGTGCATACGTTCTTTCATAAATAAAGTAATACACACATCTCCTAATTTATATATTAAAAAAATGTCCAAAATTAAGAAAAAAAAATAACAAAAAAATATGCATGCAATAGAAACATTTTTGCTTAATTATAATTGTTTTATAATGTGGAAACAAAATGTATATATGCACAAAACATGAAAGAGGGTGGTGGGTGTGGTGTAGCAAAACACATGATTATAAGCCCTTTTTTTTTTTTTTTTTACGCAGTTCAATGCATAACATATAGCACATGTATATATTAATGTGAAAACATGCAATTATTAATAAATACTTGCACAGTACCTGGATTAGGTAATTCCTACTTTTTTGTCACAATATGAAACGTATTTTTCTCTTTGCAAATTATATTAATTAAAGAAACTATGGCAAAAATATTAAGGTATTGAAAATTAAATTTACTATTGTGAAAAAAAAAAAAAAGTTATGAAATTGAAATTAGTCATGATAACGAATATAAAAAATAAGAAATGTACCAAAAAAAAAAAAAAAAAAAAAAACACGTTATGACATCCTGTTATGAAAAGTGTACATACATATACATACGTATACACACATATGCATAAATGCATACGTGGCAGTAAAAATATTGATACAATTATTATTTCCAATACAATTACCCTGTTTTTGCAAATTCTGTACAAGTCGAGGGGATCGATCTTGAATGAATTAAAATTTTTACTATAAATTTATATGCAAATTCTGGTCTACAACTAGCTTTTCACATTCTATTTGTCTATAATAAATAAAATTTTCCTGCAATATTTGTCACCTCATTTCTTTATTCACATCCCATGAATACACAAAAAAATTCTCCGTATCTGTAGTGCTAGATTCATGGGTTTCCTTTCTCTGGAAACCTTAGGGATTATTTTGAGCCACGTGCAAATTTTCTTACTACATCAAAAAAATTTGCTTATCCAAAATTAACGTGCTCCAATAATCCATTATTTTTTAATACACAACTTTTCCAGTTCCATTATTCCTTCAAAATATTATCACATTTTGATAAAAAAAAAAAAAAACTATACCTCACACCCCTCTTATCTATTTTGCATCTTCGACACTCACACGCATGCTTGACAACGAATCATCACTACCATTTGGTTGTTTCTGCCCTGGTTTTCTCTTCCACCAAATATTGTCTAATTGGGCACAATTCTCATGCAATGTGTGCAAAAAAATAAAATAGTGAAATGGTGAAATAGTATAACAAAATAGCGAAATAGTATAACAAAATAGCGAAGTAGTATAACAAAATAGCGAAGTAGTATAACAAAATAGCGAAGTAGTATAACAAAATAGCGAAATAGTATAACAAAATAGCGAAATAGTATAACAAAATTGTCGTGTAATTTTTCAACACTTTTCTTCCCTTGAAACGTTTTCCCTCTTATCACTTCCTAGAAAGTTAATATAACTTTATTTACTTTAAAAAAAACATGATCTTCAAATATAACTATTTTTTAAAATGGCAAAATATGTTGTCCCTAAGCAGTTCGCTTCTCACACCACTAAACCTTTTTGTTGCATTCCACTCCTGCCTTGTTGCGCGCACCATACCAACTGTCTTGCACATTCGTGTACAGGCACATATATATAGATGTACACATATGTATATACACCCATTGAGGATTAAAATTAAATATTTACTTCTCCTCGTGTAGTAACACTGCTTATATCTTGCAATGGTGTTTTTTTTTTTTTTTTTTTTTTTTTTTGGACGGGGGTGTAGGAGGTTCTTAAATATTTATCATTAATTAAATGGAATCCCCACAGCACTCAGGATAACTTCACATTTGCTTAATTTTGTAAAACAATTTATATTTCATATGAATTAAGACTTTATTAATATTTTCTACAAAAAAAGAGGAAAATTCTATATAACTGCATCCCAAAAAAATAACCTGGGCTCATATGCTGCACTACTCTGTGCAGGCACCCTTTTTTTCAAACGAATCATAGTAAACTTAAAGTATTTAACACCACCTATGCATATCTACATAGGAATACATAAACATGTACACAGATCCCTGTGCTCCTCTTCAACTTAATCGTTATACATATCATCTAAGATGCATTGGAAAAATAATCATCGAAATCTTGGCCACGTGAATTATACTGATTTGAGGATTGGTACGAATACTGGTCTGATGATTTGTAAGGATACTGGTCTGATGATTCATATAAATACTGGTCTGATGATTCATATGAATACTGGTCTGATGATTCGTATGAATACTGATCTGATGATTCGTATGAGTGTTTATCTGAGGATCCGTATGAATACTGATCTGAAGACTCGAATTCGTCCTCGTATTCTTCTGCTGGACCCTTTCTCCATCTTCTTCTACTGCTTCGTTCTTTACCAAAAATCAGGGATTCTAGGGGTGTAACCTGCGCGGCGAGAAAATTTATACAGAGATGATAGTAAAGATGAGATGATAGTAATGATGAGATGATAATGATGGGATGATGATAATGATGATGCCCGTTTTTTATAATTAACTCTGCAATGGACCCATACACGGATGTGTTCATAATTCGCACAGTTGACAACATAGAGAGTTCAATTCACTTCCTCCGTGGTTTGTAAAACAATTCATGAAAAGTGACACATATTTACAAATAAAGTTAACGTAAAGATGTATGCAAAATAAATGCATGCACAAAAAAACACAATTGACAAATTTAAAAATTATCTCTCAAACGAACCTTTATCAAAACGAAGAAAATCAAAAGGAATCCCAATACAGAAAAGGAACTTATCATAATTTTGTTAAATAATGGAGAATTTGCACTTTTGGCTGCATTAATAAAACTTGCAATAGGATGTGCACTATACTCCTTTTTATTCACCCTACAAAGAACCCTATTTGAAAATATGTCAGTATGGTCGTCTTTAATAAGGGCTTGTCTATATCGTAACGCTTTATACATTATATTCTCATAATGATCCTTAAATCTTTCCAAAAGTTTACATATGTTTTTAGGCTTCGTATCATCAGGAGTATTAGTACACACTTCAGGATAATAGGCATTAAATATATCAAGACAATCATTGATGAACTTGCAATAATCTGGATAATTTTCACCATGATTACCATCTATTAGAACTTTAATGTCTCCAGCACTTTCTAAATAATAGTGTAATTTCATTAAATTTCTTAATCTTACATTGTCCTTATTTAAAATTTCAATAGTGTTGTCAAGCGCTGGTTCCATTCTTTTTTTAAAAAATCCTTCAACCTTATTAACGAAATTTTCCAAATTGTCATATGTAAATGTATTCGGCTTTTCTTGTTTTTTATAAGCCCATTCTATAAAATCAGACCACACCGAATGTCCCTTGTACATGTTATTTCCACCTCCATAATTAATATGTTCCAAAAAACCAAAAAAGCTTTGACACAGTTTTTTATCATCATCATTTCTATTCCCATTTTCACTCTCAATTTGATTACATATTATTTCGTAATTATGCTTATATAATTGATCTAAGTCAAAGCTTTTATTATAATCTGGCCAACTTTTCAGAATACTCCCATACTTAGAAAAAAAAAAAAAAAAAAAAAAAAAAGCAATTAAAATAAAATAAAAGAAAATGATTTAATTCTATAGATCAAAAAAACAGCAAAAAAAAAAAAAAAAAAAAAAAAAGAAAGAAATTATTCTTCGATTCTCTTCTATATAATAGAATATTCTAAATGTAATGTAGCACATAAATGTCTTTAATAAAAAAACAAAAATAGGTATACCTCTTCTTTTAACTTCTCGCGAACTTCTTGTATTTTGCTTGCAGTACCCATTGCTTACAAAATGTGTGATACAATAAATTAATTAAGGGATAATTTTGTATTTTCTAACAATGTTATAATGGAGCATAATTTATTTAATAATATTCTAAATTTTTAATTAATTCAAAATCAGAAAAATAATAACAAGTTAATGTTATTATGTATGTATATATGTACATATATATATATATATATTTTTACAGCCAGGATTATTTCCTTAATTATTATATCCTATTACAAATGTTAAATTCTAATACTCATTTGTTATTAGAAATACAAAAATGAACATATAATATTTTTGAAAAAATAAAATTCTAAATAAATTTAGGACTATGAAAAGTTAATAGAATTGTGGTATGCACTGCATAAAAGTACTGTACATAATTATACACAAAAAAAAAAAAAAAAAAAAAAAAAAAAAAAAAAGCTGTGCAAAAGGAGAATAAAATGCATATATAATAATTTGAAAATGAAAATTTTGCACTAACAATTCCAGCACTCATAAGTTGTGTTAAACGTGCATATCATATATATATATATATATATATATATATATATATATACATATATAATGCCATTCCTGTTTAGCGTAATATATACAGCAGGTGAATAATGCATAGACAAATAAGAAAATAAATATATACATATATTAACTTATACTTCTCTACATTATACATCCAAAAACGTATAGCACAAATTATTTTCTTTCAATGTAAGTGTATTCACAGAAGCGCTATTTTTAACCCCTTAAAATAATTACTATATTCCTCCATTGCTGAGTTAAGAAGAATTATGAGGGTTAAATCCTTGCAAAATTAAATTCGTAAAAGTGTTATTTATATACGGATTTATTTTTTTTTCAATTTTTTAAAGATTTCCTATATCACTTTTTAACATTTAAATTATACAATGTCTCATAAGAATTATTATTAGTAGTAGTAGTAGTAATAGTAGTAGTAGTAGTATTTTATTTTTTTTATTATTCAGCTATGAGATTTTAAGAAGATATTCATTAGAATTGTTGCTAATGATAAAATTCTTCCAAATTATTTTTTACAAATGGGAATTTAAAAGGTGAATAATTTTTAATATATTTATATTAAAGGCAGAAAGGACGACGATATTTCAAAAAAAAAAAAAAATAAATAAAACTAAAAAATATTATGATATATATATATATATATATAGAACTAAATTGGATCACTTGGCGATATGTGAATTATTCCCATTATCATGTATTTTTAGTATTTAATATTTGTGTACATTTATAGATTAACGTATTATCTTCCCTTTATAGTATTTTAATGTATAATTTACCTTCTTATCTGATTAGTAAAGTCTATATTTTATATGTATTATATATTATGCGTATTATCACTATTTCAAAACAGTACCTCCTATGGTATGAAAAAATATTCCTCCTAAAATATGTGGAAAAATATTATTCCCTTTTTTCCCAATTACGCACAAGTGTGTAATTATGTAATATATACATAATATATATATATATATTATATACATATATATATATATATATATATATTTATACCTTGTTGCTTCACTTAACCAAACCGTAGTAGCAATATTAGTGAACCATGAATTTTTCTGTACCTTATAAATGTACAGATGAAATATGAGCATACATTAACGGTTATAATTTTTCAAAAAAAAAAAAAAAATAGCTTAGAATAATCAGTAGAAGTACGTTTGGACAAGTTTGCACATTTAGCTCGTAAAATGGATTTTTCCATTTCTACATTTTTCCATTTCTACATTTTTCCATTTCTACATTTTTCCATTTCTACATTTTTCCATTTCTACATTTTTCCATTTCTACATTTTTCCATTTCTACATTTTTCCATTTCTACATTTTTCCATTTCTACATTTTTCCATTTCTACATTTTTCCATTTCTACATTTTTCCATTTCTACATTTTTCCATTTCTACATTTTTCCATTTCTCCATTTTTCACAAAAAAACATTCTTAATACGACGTGATAAAACTTTTAAAACTTTCTACTTGGAAAAAGCGTATGAAAATAATTTTAACCCTTTCCTTTAACTCCTTGCAGTAAAATTAATTGCATTTTTGGAAAAATTTTTTAATTTTTCTTCACATTGTTATATTTGCACATTTTTTTTTTTTTTTTTTTTTTAATCCCCGTCCTTTTTTCTTATTTACAATTCGTTTGAAAATGGCAACTGTTACTCCGCTGAAGAATCGTATTTTTACCATTCCAGTAAATGGTGATTAAATGGAAAAAACGGGAAAAAATTGTACAACAATATTCTCCCCATTTTCATGTGATTACTTAGGAACATGTACACTTGGAGTTTCACTTTTTTTGCACTAATTCATATATTCGCAAAACGATATTCTCATTGGTTTGCTTACATAATATGATAAGAAAAGTTGAAAATTCGTACATTTCCATTTCGATGGCTTATTTTATAATTCTTACACTGCACCAAGGGGTACAATATTACCATAGACAGAACATTTTGGAAAAATAAAATAATATCCATGTCCCGATCCACACAAAACCCTATGTGAATAAGAAAAATGTTTAATCAGTGCTACTACATATATATATATATATATATATATATATATATATATATATATATATATATATATATATATATATATATATATATATATATATATATGTACATGTTGGGGATGTTGGACGAAAATTATAATTGAAAGAAATTGCTAAACGTGAAAAAGTACCTTGCATCATCACACCTGTAAAATGCGGTACTCCATTAATTCCTGGAAAAAATGTGAATAAAGTTGAATATAAAAATAAATAACCAATGAATTGATAAAATATGTACCAAAATGTGTGGTATAATACACAGTAATAAAAGTAGCAAGCTAAATAGCATAAAAAAAAGACTAAAAACGAATCAGCAGAAATATCCGAGGTATGCAAAAGATTAGTAAATGTATAAATGTGAAGGGGAGAAAAAAAATTCCTTTTTCAATACATATTTATATATTTCTCAAAATTTACATGCATATATAAAATTTAGTGTGTACCAAAAAGGTGCTCATGTAGTGTATACGTCATCAGTGATGTTGATAATTCTGATGTCTAATCAGGACACACACATATACATACATACACACATATACATGTATATATATATATATATAAAATACATTCGTATGAACAACATAAATACTTAAAAACATTTAAAATGTACATTGTTGCATTAAGGTAAAATAGTCAACTGTAGTGAAGAGTACCATATTACAACACGTAAAAATGTATATAATAATGTGATGAAGCCACATCAATAATCATTTCTCAGCATGCTAACATATCACTAACACTAAGCTCAATTTAACGCATTTTATTCTTCTTCACAAATTGGATAACACTGGCCATTCAAATTAGGAATAAATGTATTTCTATGTGGGAACAGTGTAGTCTATGTACATATGCACACACAAACACACAGAGATCTACCATTTAATCATGCAAAATCAACAATTTGTACTTTACATTGTTCTTCTGTAAAGTGGATACTTTGTAAGGTATAACTAATTTTTCCAAGTGCGTAATAATATCTCCTTTAAGCGTGCATATCTACATAGAAAACACTTCCTTGGAACATGATGTTGTAACGTTCGTGAAGATAGAGATTAAAAACATAAATCAAAAATTTGCATATAGCAGTTACATGCTGACATAAATAGATAATTTCTCGAATGGGTAAAGCTTGTATGAGTAAAAATATACAGTTATCAAAATGTATCAGAGAAATCACGTTAAAAGGCAATTGTTGCACTCCAAACTGATAATTTTGACAATTTTCACAGTTTGCATATATATATATATATATATATATATATATATATATATATATATATATATATGCCCCACTTGATGCAAATAAAAAATAGTATAAAAAAAATTAACCAAAAGAAATTAAAAAGAAGAAGAAAAAATGGGTATATATGTATATGTACAGTGCTGTTATCATATTTGTCTTGCCTCGTCTCGATGTGCACATTTTTCAAAGGGTTCTGCATATATGTAAATTTCACTATTTCTTTATGAATTCTTTCTGCATCTTTTATTTATTATTTATTTGTTTTATTTTATTTTATTTTATTTTTTTTTTTTCTTTTTCTTCACAATCGATAATGTATAACTGTATCAGTGTAAAAGTATACCTATAGATCAAAATAACGAATTGCTCATCATAACACAGTAAATGCTTTGCAATAAAAACAATTTATACTTCAGAATTTTGCACTTCCAATCTGTTAATTGTTTATTTTTTTTTGTCTACCGATATTTATTTTTAATGCACTACTTAAATGGCTTTAACTGGAAAACCAATTTATAGTAAATCAGCATAATACATTGCATGTAATAAATATATAACTGTGTTTTACAAAATAATCAAATTAATAATATCTATTATTTCCATATACAAACGTGTTCGATGACCCTTCATTATCTGAATATAAGCTCTCGTCATCATCACTATATTCGCCTCGATTATTTCGGGCTTGTTCCATTTCAACTTTTCTCCATATTCGTCTTGCTTTTCTTTGTCCTTCTGGGTTAAATCTCAGTCCGATGGGTGTAAACTGAACAGAAAAAAATGAAAAAAAAAGAAATTTGTATATCTTATGTGTGCAAAATAAGAAACTTCCTTTTCGTGAAAAAATGCAAAAAGAACCGCTTTGCCAAATATCCATCTTATCTCATCATCATCTTACCTTGTACAAAATTAGCAGAATTAAGTATACGGCAAACATGACAAAACCAGCGACAACAAAATTTCCAAATACTGTAAACTCATCTACATTGGCTTTATACAAACTCCAAAATGGAGTATAAAACAATGAATCGGTCAATTCACATCTTACTTGTGCTGCATCTGGATACTTATCTACGGATGACATTTTATTATGTCTTTTTAAAGGTTCATAAAGGGTATATTCATACCTATTTGCAAACTCTCCTAATTGGTTACACACAGTATTACTGCTGTAATCACTGGGTACTCCCTTTGGGCAATAATTTCTTTTAAGTTCTCTAAATAAATGAAGACATTCATTGACATATTGGCAAGTAACTTTATAATTTGGATCGTGTAGATTTTGTAGTATGGATTTAATATCTCCAACATTTTGTCCAAAATAATATAATTTCAATAATTTTTCTAGTTCATTCTTGTTACTCAAAAAATAATCTAAGTTCTGATTGTTATAATAGTTACCTTCAAGTACACTTTTAAACGGCTCCTTAAATTCAGTTGATTTCAAACCATATAAATTCTGGTAATACAAATCATTACTGTCGTAAAACCATTTCAAAAAATTAAGCCAAACTTCGTGTTTTTTGCTATTGGATGGATCAGACATTTGAGTAGTTCCATAATAGTCTAAAAAGGCGGTAAAATTAGCATATAAACATTTTTTTTTCTAGAAATATAATGAAATTTGACTTATGTAGCTGTATAATTATAACATTTTTATAAACACTTACCATCTTTTTGCGGATCACTATATTGGGGCCAGTTCGTCAAAAAATTATACTATAGAATAAAAACAAGTAATATGCATATACTGTGTGTATATTCATGTATTCTTATTTTGAAGCCAAAATTTTTTGTGTACTTTTGGAACAACAAAATATGCAGAATTCTAAAATAATGAAAAGTTACTTGATTCTTCAATTGACCAATGCGCTTTGTTTCTGTCATATTTTCTTCAAATGTAAAACGTGAACCAAATAATGAACTGAATAAATATTGTTAATGCACAATATTAAGAAGATCAAATATACAGGAAGTATTGTGCTTTGTTTTTCACAAATTAAAAATGGTAAAAATAAATATTATTTAATTTCAATGGTTCATAAAGTAATATTGTGACTTAATAAATACACCCAAGTAAATAGTAAAGCTATTATACTATTTAAGATTTTTAAAAAAAAAACTGTTATGTGAATAAAAAATAAAATAAAAAAAAGGAAAGTAATTTTTAGAATTTTTACATGCAAAAATAGTATGCGTCAAATAAATATTGTGTAAGCAGTAGAAGCTATATAATTTTTGCTATTCTAAGTAAACAAGTCCTTTCTTAATTTAATTTATTTTATGCACATAAATATGTGTAATAATAAAAAATGTTCACCAAAAAGTATATGGTAAATAAAAGAGATAGGTATAAAATGATATGTTGGTAGATTTGGGGCCCTTTGCTATTTTTCTATCCCTAAAATATAAAAATATAATTGGAAGCTATAATTGTTGTGAAATTTTACTAAGTAATATGTCTTTCTTTGGGCCATTTATATATACCATATAGTGTATTTCTTCCTTACAATGCTACATAAATGTCTTGTTTTCAATTGTAAAAAAAATTATAGTTTCTAAAAAAAAAAAAAGTGTTACACCTCTAATTATGACATTTAAAAATAAGCCTTTTTGTTATATTCTTTTTTTTTTTTATTCCTTCTTTTTTTTTTTTTTTTTTTTTTTGCAAAATTGCAATAGTAACAGTGCAAAGTTTATTTATATACCATTGTCAATGCATGTGTTATAATTTTCTTAATAATTCGAGGAAAAAAAAATTAAAAATATCGTTGCGCTTATGTTAATTATAATACAATTGTAATTTATGAAACAATGAAAGCAAAATAAAATAAAAAAAACAAAAAAAAATAAAGAATATATATTACCTTTTGTTATTCCCACTATAGAAAAAATACCTATACCTCCTTTCTTTCATAAGAAAAAAAAAATAAATAAAACGTAACTGTGCAAAAGTGCATTGTCGATATTTAGTGCACATTCAAATAGCTTAAAAAAAGGTGACACTTTCAAAAGAAAAAAAAAAGAATGTATTTTATGTATGTATTTCAATGTTAGCGTTTCTGAATATGTGTATATTTAGCCAAAATACCATAAACATATCCATAGGTTTAGAAAAAAAAAAAAAAAAAGGCACTCTAATTAAACAATCTTTTTTCGTTCAAAAATTTTTTTTATGTCAATGTTTTATCAATTTAGAAAAATAGCCTCCGATTTAGAAATTCGTTCATCCAGCTATTTTTCACAGAAGTTAACAGGTTAGCCAAGTTCATTTTCTTCCCCACAAATTTATTGTATAATCAAAATGAGCTTCCTATTTATCTCTCCTATTTGTTGACCATCATGTGTAAGTGTACATGTATATATTAAGCACATACATAGTAGTTACATATATATAGTGGTTACACATGTAGCAGTTACATATAGGACATGCGAATGCTGCTTGTTCATGGTAATAATTCTATTAAAGTTAGGTAAACACAAATGTGTAAACCTAGCCCACGTTTCATACTGAGATGCTCACAGAACCATTCAGAGTAAGTATATTTGATACAGCTCTATTTGGTACGTACTAGAGGAAAATCGTCAGAGGAATTAAAAAAAAAAAATAAAATATACACATATGTATCGTATACATATTATATATATATACATGCATATATTCGCCTTTTTCTATTTTTTTTGCTATTGAGTAATTATAAAAAAAACCCACAATGGTTTATGGAATAATAAGAAAAAGCTCTTTTAATCCGTTTAAGTATCAATTTAAATAATAAATTTTGTTAAAAAAAAAAAAAAAAAAAGGAAAAAAACAAACGTGTACTTTCATAGTTGTTAGTATATAGGGTACATAAATACACATAAACAAATTAATACACATCGAGCATGAAGTGCTCTTATTGCAAAATTTGCAATCCTTTTAAATTTTAAGAATGAAATATTTAAAAGGGTTCCTTAAAAAGTTAAAATCAAATTATAAGCTGACACCTATAGGTCATTGTTATATCATCTTCACAGATTTTAACCATTTATTCTAATTCATAGAATTTTAACTTATCGGAACGGTGCTTGCACACAATCTAACATAATAGTACAATTTTAAATAATGATATATAAATGTTTAAAAAAATAAGACACAAATGGAAAAACAATAATCATTCATTATGCCTTCTGTAGACAATTTTTCTTTATAAAAATTTGGACGTCATAAAATGAGCGTAACAAAAATTTATATACATATATATATATATATATATTTTTTCCCCTTTTTTTTTCATGTTTGAAAAATTATTATTTTTTCATACACTTCATGTGTGCAAGCGGGTAATATACATCTGAATAAACACAACAAATTACCTTCACGTTATGACATTTCTCAAATGGGCAATTCCAACAGCGGAATCTATAAGAAGCAACTTTTTTTCTTAAAATATGCTTAAAATAAATAATCCAATCTTAAAGATAAATAAATAAAATAAAAAATTTTCACATTAAGCTGGTCACATAACGAACCACAAATGTATTTTACTATTTATCTAATTTTCTCAGTTTGGAATAACAAAAATTTTTGTCACATTTTTAAATTTTGAATCATTCAACTGCTTAAACTCTTCGTGGTAGGAAAATGAACAAATACTATTGACTAGAATAGCTTCTTTTTTAACCATCCAGACGTTTATTTTTAATGAACCGAATCAGTATCTTTAATTATAAAACCAGTTGACAGTAAACATGCATAATGCATTGCATGTAGTAAATATATAACTGTGTTTTACAAAATAATGGATTTAATAATATCTATTATTTCCATACACAAATGTGTTCGCTGACCCGTAATTGTCTGAGTACATAGATTGTTCATCATCACTGTATAAGCTATTTCCAGGATTTCTGTAATGTTCCATTTCTACTTTTCTCCATATTCTTCTTGCTTTTCTTTGTCCTTCAGGGCTGAATCTCAGTCCGATGGGTGTAAACTGAACAGAAAAAAATGAAAAAAAAAGAAATTTGTATATCTTATGTGTGCAAAATGAGAAACTTCCTTTTCGTGAAAAAGTGCAAAAAGAGCCGCTTTTCCAAATATCCATCTTATCTCATCATCATCTTACCTTGTACAAAATTAGCAGAATTAAGTATACGGCAAACATGACAAAACCAGAAACAACAAAATTTCCGAATACTGTAAATTCATCTGAATTTGCCTTATATAAACTCAAAAATGGGGTAAAAAACAACGAATAACTTAAATCACACCTTACTTGTGCTGATTCTGGATAATTCACTAGGGATGACATTTTATTATGCCTTTTTAAAGGTGTGTAAAGACTATATTCATATCTACTGAGAAATTCCCCTAATTGGCTACAAACAGTACCACCTTTATAATTACTTGTTATGTCACCTTCACAATAATCTTTTTTAAGCTCTCTAAATATATGAAGACATTCATTGACAAATTCACACGCATTTTTGTAACTATCATGATTTTGATTATCCAATATATTTTTAATATCCCCAACATTTTCTCCAAAATAGTATAATTTTAATAATTTTTCTAATTTGCTCTTATCACTTAAAAAGGATTCTATATTCTTATTAGTAGTATAACTATCTAAAATTGCCTTTTTAAAAGAATCACCATTTTCACTTGATTTCAAACCAAACGAATCCTGGTAGTACTTGTCATTTTTATCGTAAAACCATTTCAAAAAATTAATCCAAGCATCATGCTTATTCTTATCATATTCCCCTGTAGTTTTTAAAATTTGATTATAACCTAAGAGGATAATAAAAACAGCATTTAAAATATATATATATATTTTTGCATGTCATGAAACTTGATTTATAGATTTACATAATTATAATATTTTTATAAATTCTTACCTGCATCTGTCGGATTACTATATTCGGGCCAACTTTTCAAAAATTCATACTATATAGAATTAAAAGAAATGTTATACATTGTGTGTGTATTTTCATGTATTTCTATTTTCAAGGTGAAACTTTTTTGTTTATTTTACAAGCAGCAAAGTATTCAAACTTGTTAATGATAAAAAAAAGAAAAAAAAAAAGGGAGGCGCCTACTTTTTCTCTCAATTGTTTAATAAGATTAGTTCCTGTCATATTTCCTCCCGATGTAAGAAATAAACCAAGTAATGAACTCAACAAATGAGATTGCTATTAGTATGTGAAATTGGAAAGCTCAGAAATGTTTAACTATTAAGTTTCGTTTTTCACTAATTTTTAAGTCATAAAAATAAATATTTTTAAAATTCAATGTTTCATAATGTAGTATTGTAACTTTATATACACACACCTAAGCAAATCATAAAGTTATTCTATTAAATAACATTTTTAAAAAAAAAAAAAAAACTGTAGCGTGTATGAAAAATAAAATAAAAAAAATAAGAATTTGACATTAAAACTTTATGTGTAAATATAATATATCAAATAAATAAGGAAAGAATAAAAATTACATAATTTTTTCTTTTCTAAATATTTCCATATTTTATGCGCATAAATATGTGTAATATTAAAAAAATGCATTGAAATATGTATACATGCATATATGCTAACTAAAAATGCTAGATAATATAAAATATAAAAATATATAATTTAAAACTGCAGTTGTGAAATTTTCATTAATAAAATATATATCTACCTTTTTAACATATTTATAAAATCCATTTTATCATTATATTATTATATTATTATATTATATAAATGTCTTTTTTAATTCTAAAGATTCGGAAAAAAAATTTAACGAATAAATTGTTATATTCACACTATGATATTTAAAAATAGGATTAGGTAATATTCCTTTTTTTTTTTTTTTTTTTTCAAAATTGAAAAATTTCAAAGTCGCAATAGTAATAATGCAATGTTTTTTTCATAACATTGTCAGATTGTATGTTAATCGTTAATAGGATGTATTCAGGAAAAATTAAAAATTCGTTGCACACTGTTAATTATAACATAAAATTGTAATTTGTGAAATAAACAAAATGTAAAGGAAATAAATAAAAAAAAAAAAAAAAAAAAAAAAAAAAAAAAAACGAATAACCCTTCCTATCTATCCCTGCTATAGAAAAAACATGTGCCATGAAAAAAGTAAAATAAACAATGAAATGTGCGCGTATGTTTTATATTAACATATATGTATATATATATTTATTTATCCCTAATATGTAAATATATCAATAGGTTAAGAAAGGGAAAAGTATTTCATTTAAATATGCCTTTTTCTGTTTAACATTTTTTTTTTTTTTTTTTTTGCTAATGTAAATGCTTCTTCGATTTAGAAGATAAAGAAGCTTTTTAGAAATTCGTTCTATTCTGCTATTTTTCACAAAATATAAGAGGTTGGAGCCTAGTTCATTTTTTTTCCTCAAAATTTAATTGTATAGATAAAATGAACAAGTATATCATTTCCCATAATTATTTAGACATGTGAATGTATATATACATATATTAATCACATATATGAATGCTACATATATGTGTATGATAACAGTTCTACCAAAGTTATACAAATATAAATGTATAAACCTTACGTATGAACAATAAGTATTATACTATATTAACTATCCAGCTCGTCGTAAGTATATTTGATAAGCCACTTATGTAGCACATACAAGAAAAGAATAATGAGATGAATTAAAAAAAAAATATACATACATAAATATATGTAAATATTATAAATACACATTATACACACTCCCTTTTTGTTTCGCATGGGAATAATTTTAAATGGATAGTGTAAAGGCTAAATATACAGAATAATAAAAAGTTTTCTAACTCCATTCGGTATTAATTTAAAATAGTAAATTTTATCATTTAAAAAAAAAAAAAAAAAAAAAAAAAAAAAAGAAAAAAAAAAAAAAAAACATATTTCATAATTATTAGGATACGTTGATAAATATACATATTATAAACTAATCAATATAAGCACATCAAATGATATATAATTTCTCAAATTTTCAGACTTTTTTAATTTTAAGAATAAAATGCTAAATAGTTAATATAAAGGGCAAAAATCAAATTATTGAGCTTGTAAGTCTGTTGACAATTATCATCTCATGTCCACAGGATTTTTCAACTTATTTCTTCTTATGGCATTCCAATTTGACGAAGCAGTACGTACTCATAGTGAAGCACAAATAGTAACAATTATAAATAATGATATAAAAATCATTTTAAAAAATGATGCACAAGTGGTAAAATAACAATCATTCATTATGCCATCTGTAGACAATTTTTCTTTATAAAAAATTGGAAGTCATAAAATGAACGTGACAAAAATTTATATACATATAAATATATATATATATTTTTTTCCCCATTTTTTTCTCATGTTTGAAAAATTATTATTTTTTCATACACTTCATGTGTGCAGGTGGGTAATATACACCTGAATAAACACAACAAATTACCTGCACATTAAGATATTTCTCAAATGGCCAATTCCAACAGCGGAATCTATAAGAAGCAACTTTTCTTCTTAAAATAAACAATCCAATCTTAAAGATAAATAAATAAAATAAAAAATTTTCACATTAAGCTGGTCATATAACGAACTACAAATGTACATTACTACTTATCTAATTTGCTATCAGTTTAGAATAACAAAAATTTTTGTCACATTTTTAAATTCTGAATCATTCAACTGCTTAAATTTTTCGTGGCAGGAAAATGAACAAATGTTATTGACTAGAATCGATTCTTTTTTAACTATACAGCGTTTATTTTTAATGAGCCAAATCAGTATCTTTAATTGTAAAATCGGATGGCAATGAATCAGCATAATACATTGCATGTAGTAAATATATAACTGTTTTTTACAATTAATGGAATTAATAATATCTATTATTTCCATACACGAACGTGCTAGATGACTCGTAATTGTCTGCATATTCACTCTCGTTATCATCACTGTATAAGCTACTTCCAGAATCTCTGAACTGATCCATTTCCACTTTTCTCCATATTCGTCTTGCTTTTCTTTGGCCTCCTGGGCTAAAGTGCAATCCGATGGGTGTAAACTGAACAGAAAAAAATGGAAAAAAATACGAAAAAGTTCATATATCTTGTGTCCAGAATGACAAACTTCCTTTTCATGAAAATGTGTAACAAGAACTGCTTTGTAGAAATATCCATTTTATCTCATCATCATCTTACCTTGTACAAAATTAGCAGAATTAAGTATACGGCAAACATGACAAAACCAGAAACAACAAAATTTCCTAATACTGAAAATTCTTCCGAATTGGTTTTATACAAACTCCAAAATGGAGTATAATACAATGAATCACTTATATCACATCTTACTTGAGCTGATTCTGGATAATCCACTAAGGACGACATTTTATTATGGCTTTTTAAAGGTTTGTAAAGACTATATTCATACCTATCGAGAAATTCGTCTAACTGCTTACAAACAGTGCTACCTTTATAATTACTTGTTGTGCCAACTTCACAATAATCTTTTTTAAACTCTCTAAATATATGAAGACATTCATTGACAAATTCACAAGCATTTTTGTAACTACTATGGTTTTGGTTATCCAGTATGGTTTGAATATCTCCAACATTTTGTCCAAAATAATGCAATTTCAATAATTTTTCCAATTTTTCTTTACTACTCAAAATTTGATTTATATTAGGATTGTTAGTATAATTACTTTCCGTTATCTTTTTGATTGGTTCCGCAAGTTCACTTGAATCCATTCCATTTGCATAGTAGAAGTAGTTACTATTATTGTCGTAAAACCATTTCAAAAAATTAACCCAAGTTTCATGATCAACATTAGATGTACTAGCATTTGCATCAATCTTTTTATAACCTAAAGGGGTAATAAAAATAACATTTAAAATTTTTTTTTTATTTTTCTAACATTGTGAAAAATGTTTTACATTTTTTCATAATTAGAATATTTTTAAAAACACTTATTACTGTCAGTATTTTTATCATATTTGGGCCAGTTCGTCAAAAAGTTATACTATAAAGTAAAAAGATATAATATGTATAAAATGTGTGTATATTCATATATGCTTATTTTGAAGATTAATTTTATTGTTCACTTTCAGAACAAGAGAAAGCATTCAAAGTAGTAAATAAAAAAAGCAAATAAAAATGAAAAAGTTACTTGTTCCTTCAATTGATCAAGGTAACCACCACCAGTTGTTGACATTTTGCTTTCCAATATAAAAACTGAACTAAGTAATTATCTCAAAAAATATTATTCTTAAAATAATACGAGAAATTGGGAAGTTCAAAAATATTCATGAATTTCGTTTTTCACTTATTTTAAATCGTAGAAATAAATATTTTAAAATTCTTAATTTTATAATGTAATAATATATATATTGCGACTTTTTAATACACTGAAGCAAATTCTGAAACTGTTTTTCATGAAATAAAATTGTTAAATAATAAAATGTTCGGTGAAAATCGCAATAAAAAATCGAAGTAGAAAGTGAAAAATCAGTGTTAGAACTGTTTACCCTGTATAAATAGAATATCTAACAATACTGTATAAAGAAAATTTGTTAAATTTTTTCTTCCTAAGCATAGAAAAGAAGCTCCTTTATTTTCTATTTTATTCAAAAAATATATATATTATGTATGTAATATTACATGTATGTAAAAAAATTTATAAAAATATGTGTTAAAATCAGAATCTCTATAATTTTCCTATTATTTTTCTATGCGTAAAAATATATTGTTACAAAATCTGCAGTTCTTATGAATTCTTTTTTTTTCATTAACATATCATATATAAATATAACAACATACATAACATCCTCTTGGCGCATTGTAGAATACATAATTATTTATATTATATAAAATATTCTTTTCTCCATGTTGTAAAAATTGTATAACTTTTTTAATAAATAAGTTATTTCACCCTTATTTATTACATGTAAACGTAAATTAAATAAACAAAATTTTTATTCTATTTTTTGAATGCGCTGCAACTATTTTATTATTACTATTATTATTACTATTATTATTATTACTATTATTACTATTATTATTATTATTGTTATTATTACTATTATTGCTATTGTTATTATTATTTTTTTTTTTTTTTTTTCACCACGGCAATGATAACAACATTGTTTTCTATTTTATATCATTTTCAATGTTGTATGCAAATTTGGAAGAAATTAAGGAACCGTTGTTCATCTTTATTATAAAACAATTGTAATCATTAAAATAAATAAATACAATACAAAATAAAAATAGAATGAAGCAGAAATAGAATGAAGCAGAAATAGAATAAAATAAAAAAATAAATTCCAATTATCATTCTAAACAAATAAAAAAACATGCCCCCTCCGCAAAAAAATGAAAAAAATAAGTGTGCAAAAAAAAAAAAAAAAATGATTTCACGATATTTAAGGCATTATATAAACTGCATAAAAAAAAAGGTAACCTTTTAAAAAAAAAAAAAAAAGTATGATTGATATGTTTACATATGTGCATATTTATACAATCACATAAATATCTAAGTAGGGTTCGAAAAAAAAAAAAAAAAAAAAAAAAGATTGTTCTACTTGAATATTCCTTTTTTCAGTTTAGAAAAAGAAAATGGTTGCGTTTAAGAAATTTGCATATCTAGTTATTTTTCACAAAAGTTAAGATTTTGTTTTTCCACATCCATTTATTTTATCACTATTATATTTATTGTGTAAGTAAAACAAATTATTATTTCGTTTCTCCACAGTTGTTGAAGGTGTGCGTGCATATATACACTACCCATATATATCACACACACGAATGCTGCAATATTTGTATAGTAAGTAATACTTCTATCAAGGTACACATATATAAATGTTTGAACATAGCATATATGAAAAATAACTATGTTAATTGGGAAACCTTTCAAGCAGTATGTGCATTTGATACTACACCATGCATGAGACATAGGAGTGAAGAAGCATATACATACTTACACTACATATATATATATATATATATATATGTGGTGTATGCATATGAACCCGTTTTATTTCGCAAGGGAAAGGAAAGCTTTAAAATGAGTAGTGAAAAGGCTAAATGCAGAATGAGAAAATGAATTTTTAATCATTTAAAAAAATAGTTTAAAGATAATAAGTTGTGTTAATTAAAAAAAAAAAAAAAAAAACTTGCCCAATAAGTGTGGTTTGTGCAGGAATAAATATACATAAAAAATAAAATAAAATAATAAAACAAGTAGAACTTGAAATGCTATCATGCAAAATATGCAAGCTTTTTTAATTTTAAGAATAAAATTTTAAAAGGATTTGCTTTATAAGGAAAAATCAAATTATATGATGTCACCTAATGGACACACAACATATATATATATATATATACATATGCATATGTATATATGTATTTTTTCCTTTTCTTCACAATCGATAATCTACAACTGTATCAGTGTAAGGTATACTATACCGATAGATCAAAATAACGAATTCCTCATCATAACATAGTAAATGTTTTGCAATGAAAACAATTTATACTTCGCAGTTCTACACTTCCAACCTGTTAATTGTTTATTATTTCTACCTACCTATATTTCTTGTTTTTGCACTAATTAAATATCTTTAATTGTAAAACCAGCTGGCAATGAATCAGCATAATACATTGCATGTAATAAAAATATAACTGTTTTTTTTACAAAATAATAGATTTAATAATATCTGTTATTTCCATATACAAATGTGCTGGATGATCCATCGTGATTGTCTGAATATATGCTCTCGCTATCATCACTATATAAGCTACTTGCAGAATCTCTGAATTGATCCATTTCGATTTTTCTCCATATTCGTCTTGCCTGTCTACGTCCTCCAGGTTTGAATCTCATCCCGATGGGTGTAAACTGATCAGAAAAAATGGAAAAAATGAGATAATAACTCATATATATTGTGTGCAGAATGAGAAACTTCCTTTTCATGAAAAAGTGCAAAAAGAACCGCTTTGCCACATATCCATCCTATCTCATCATCATCTTACCTTGTACAAAATTAGCAGAATTAAGTATACGGCAAACATGACAAAACCAGAAACAACAAAATTTCCTAATACTGAAAATTCTTCCGAATTGGTTTTATACAAACTCCAAAATGGAGTATAATACAATGAATCACTTATATCACATCTTACTTGTGCTGATTCTGGATATTGCAATAAGGATGACATTTTATTATGGCTTTTTAAAGGACTATAAAGTTTATATTCATAAGTATTCTCAAATCCACCTAATATGCTACAAACAGCATTATTACTTTTATAATCAACAGCTTTTTCTTCTTGGCAATAATTTTTTTTTAACTCTCTAAATAAATGAAGACATTCATTGACAAAACTGCAAGCGTCCTTATAATTACCATGGTTTTGATTATCTAGTATCATCATAATATCTCCAACATTTTCTCCAAAATAATGTAATTTCAATAACTTTTCTAATTCGCTCTTATCACTTAAGAAGGATTTTATATTATTGTTATTATCATAACTACTTTCTAATGCTGTTTTAAAATTACCAAGAAACTCCTTTGAATCCGAATTAAAGCTGAAAGATGGGTAGTATGATTTTTCGTTGTCGTAAAACCATTTCAAAAAATTAACCCAAGCTTCCTGTGTCTTACGTTGATCACTTGTCTTACCTTATACAACATCAAAAGGGGTAATAAAAATAACATTTAAATTTTTTTACTTTTTTTTTTATTTTTGTGACATTGTGAAAAATGTTTTACATTTTTTCATAATTAGTATATTTTTAAAATTGCTTACTGTAAGTACTTTCATCATATTTAGGCCAGTTCGTCAAAAAGTTATACTATAAAGTAAAAAGAAATAATATGTATATAACGTGTGTATATTCATATATGCCTAGTTTGAAGGCTAAATTTTTTGCATACTTTAGGAACAACAAAGCATTCAAAATAAAGGATAAAATAAAATATAAAAAAAATGAAAAAGTTACTTGTTCCTTCAATTTATCAAGGTAACCACCACCACCAGTTGCTGCCATTTTGCTTTCCAATATAATAACAGAACCAAGTAATGAACTTTTCAAATTCTATTATTGATATGAAAGACCACGATGATTAAGTATAGATGAAGTATTCCCGTCTTGTTCTTCAATAATTTTAAATCATAAAAATTGATATTTTAAAAAATTAATGTTTTTTTTTTTTTTTTTTTTTTTTTTTTTTTTGTAATGTAAAATTGTGACTTTATAATACAATTAAATAATGAAATTGTATTATTAAATAATATTTTTTTATTTAAAAATAATGTTACTTAAGGGAATATGGAAATAATAAATGGTTATGAAGTATTAGAACTTGTACTAATACTATATCTAATAAAGCACTGCATGAAAATGAATTATTCTTTTTTTCCCATCCTTAAGCATATATATATATATATATCACTACTTTTATTTTCTCTTTTATTTGTATAACATATTTCATATAATATATAAAAAAAAAATTTTAAATATGATTTAAATAGAATCCATGATTTCCCCTATTATTTGTTTTGCTCGTAAAATGCAAATATTATATATATATATATAATTCTAAAATTTACAGTATGGTTCTTCTAGTGGGCATTTTTTCATTCATATAGAGACAAACATCTCCTCTCTTTTTGGATGATTGTAGAAAATATATTTAATTATTAACACTACATAAAAACATGTCTTTCCACATTGCAAAATTTGTAAAAAATTTTCAGTAAATAAGTAAATTATTTTGCTATTACTATGATATTTATATAATTTATAAAAATAAATTAAATAAGCGAAATTTTTTTATTATATTTTCTGCATGTATATTTTGCAACCAAATTATTTTATTTATTTATTTATTTTTTTTTTTTTCACAGCATAATTATAATAAAAAATACATTTCTATGTCAAGTCTTTTTCAATGTTTCGATTCTAATCTAGAAGAAACTAAAAAATCATTCTTTACGTTAATTATAAAATAATTGCAATCAGCAAAACAAATGAGACAAGATAAAATAAAATAAAAATAGACTGTCAACATAGATATAAAATGAAATAAAAAAAAAAAATAATTTTCCACTATTATTAACTCTCACTAAATAAAAAAGTATACCTCCAAAAAAAAAGAAAAAATAAATGAGCAGAAATTTGACAGATAATATATACACTGTTTTAGAAATATAATTTTATAAAGTAATTTCTTCCAAAAAAAAATGAATGTTTGCTCATAAATTTATGCAAATATATCAACATATGAACTTATCAACATATCTACATATCAGCATATCAATAGGCTTGGAAAAGAAAGGTTATTCTATTTAAGTGTTCTTTTTGTTCTACTGTAAACATTTTTTAGATTTAGAAAAAAAAGAGAGGTGGTAATCTTGTAGCAATTCTGTTATCTAGCTATTTTTCACAAAAGTTAGCATTTTTTTTTTTTTTCTCCTATCCATTTTTTTCTATCTGTAGTAAATTTATTGTATAAAAAAAATGAACTGTTATTTTTCCCCTCATTGCTGTCGAGCATACATATGTACATATATTTGTCATACGTCTCAAAAAAATAAATGCAACATATATGTCTATGCTGATATTTCTACCAAAGTCAGCAAAAAACAAATGTATGAACTTAACCCACTTTCCATAACTGTACTAATCAGTAAACCATTCTCAGTACGAGCATTTAACACTGTACTGTGTGGTATTATATACCTACACATAAATGTGAGATGAATTAAATAAATGAATATACATGTATACATATATATGTACGTATGTACATATGTATGAATGCATGCACTCTCGGTGTTACTTCACAAAGAATAATTCTAAATGAGTGATGAAAAAGACCTAATGTAGAATGGGAAAAAAAATGCGTTTTAAAATCTTTAAAAATATTAGCTTAGTTATAATAAATTTTTTGCTACTTAGAAATAAAAAAAAAAAAAAAAAAAGTAACAATGCTTCTTAGTTTATTGGTATAGACAGGTATGAATAAACAAATTCATACACATAAAACATGAAATGCAGATATTGCAAATTTAACAAAACTTTTTAATTTTAAAAAATAAAATAATAAAAGGATTGAATAAAAAAGCAAAATTCAAATTATAAGCTAGAACCTGTTGATAATTATCATCTCATGTCCACAGGATTTTTCAACTTATTTCTTCTTATGGCATTCCAATTTGACGAAGCAATACGTACTCACAGTGAAGCATAAATAGTAACAATTTTAAATAATGATATGAAAATCATTTTAAAAAATGATGCACAAGTGGTAAAATAACAATCATTTATTAAACCTCATTGTACATATTTTGTTTTTATAAAAATGTAAAAAATAATCAAATGAACGTACGACAAATTTTTACATTTTTTTTTTTTTGCTTCTTTTTTTATTCACGTTTAAAATTTTATTATTTTTTCGTACACTTTTCATACATCCACATGGATTAAAGACACCTATACAAAACAAATTACCTGCACATTAAGATATTTCTCAAATGGCTAGCTGTCTCCCAACTGTGGAATCTACAACAAACAACTTTTCTTCTCTAAATTTGCTTAAAAGAAATATTCCAAACTTAAAAATAAATAAATAAAATAAAAAGTTTTCACATTAAGCTTGTCATATAAGGAACTATAAATGTACATTACTATTTATCGAATTTGCTATCAGTTTAGAATAACAAAAATTTTTGTCACATTTTTAAAATCTGAATCATTCAACTGCTTAAACTCTTCGTGGTAGGAAAATGAACAAACGTTATTGACTAAAATCTCTTCTTTTTTAACCATCCAGCGTTTATTTTTAATGAGCCAAATCAGTATCTTTAATTATAAAACCAGTTGACAGTAAACATGCATAATGCATTGCATGTAGTAAATATATAACTGTGTTTTACAAAATAATGGATTTAATAATATCTATTATTTCCATACACGAACGTGCTAGATGATTCATCGTAATTGTCTGAATATACGCTCTCGCTATCATCACTATATAAGCTACTTCCAGAATCTCTGAACTGATCCATTTCCACTTTTCTCCATATTCGTCTTGCTTTTCTTTGCCCTCCAGGGCTGAAGTGCAATCCGATGGGTGTAAACTGAACAGAAAAAAATGAAAAAATATGCGAAAAAATGAGAAAAAAACTCATGTATCTTGTGTGCAGAATGAGAAACTTCCTTTTCGTAAAAAAGTGCAAAAAGAACTGCTTCGTAAAAATATCCATTTTATCTCATCATTATCTTACCTTGTACAAAATTAGCAGAATTAAATACACAGCAAACATGACAAAACCAGAAACAACAAAATTTCCTAATACTGAAAATTCCTCCGAATTGGTTTTATACAAACTCCAAAATGGAGTATAATACAATGAATCACTTATATCACATCTTACTTGTGCTGATTCTGGATATTGCAATAAGGACGACATTTTATTATGGCTTTTTAAAGGTGTGTAAAGTTTATATTCATAAGTATCCTCAAATCCACCTAATATGCTACAAACAGCATTATTACTTTTATAATGAACAATTTCACTCTTACAATAATTTTGTTTTAACTCCCTAAATAAATGAAGACATTCATTGACAAATTCACACGCATTTCTGTAACTACCATGGTTTTGGTTATCCAGTATGGTTTTAATATCTCCAACATTTTCTCCAAAATAATGTAATTTCAATAATTTTTCTAATTCTCTCTTATCACTCAAAAAGGATTCTATATTCTTGTTACTATCATAACTACTTTCTAGTGCAGTTTTAAAATTACCAAGAAACTCCTTTGAATCCCAATTAATGCCGAAAAATGAGTTATATGACTCTTTTTTGTCGTAAAACCATTTCAAAAAATTAACCCAAATTTCCTGTGTCTTATGCGGCTCACTTGTCTGACGTGGTACAACACCTAAAGGGGTAATAAAAATAACATTTAAATTTTTTTTTTTATTTTTCTAACATTGTGAAAAGTGTTTTACATTTTTTCATAATTAGAATATTTTTAAGAACGCTTACTACTGCCAATATTTTCATCATATTTGGGCCAGTTCTTCAAAAAGTCATACTATAAAGTAAAAAGAAATAATATGTATATAATGTGTGTATATTCATATATGCCTATTTTGAAAACTAAATTTTTTGCATACTTTAGAAACAACAAAGCATTCAAAATAGTAAATAAAATAATAGATAAAATAAAATATAAAAAAAAATAATAATAAAACAAAATAGTAAAATAAATAAAATGCTACCTTCGTCTTCAATAGAGCAAGGGGACTGCTGTTTTCTGCCATTTTGTTTTTTTGCTGTTAGAATTTTTCAAGGGAATAATAAACTTAACAAATATTATTATTAATAAAATAAATTGGTCAGTTGGGAAATATTCTAATATTCCTTTTCGTTCTTAACCAAATTTTAAAAATCATAAAAATAATTTTTTAAATAGAAAAACTTCTTAAATTTTATAATGTAATATATAATATATTGCAACTGACTTTTTTAATGTACTCAAAAAAATAATGAAACTGTTTTATGAAATAACATTTTAAAATAATAAAATGTTATGCAAAAATGGAAAATCAGTGTTAGAACCTTGTTATAAAATATATAATAATAATCTAATAATAATACTGTATATAAAAGGATAAATTATTAATTTTTTTATTCTTACTTAAAAAAAGCTTTTTTTTTTTTTTTTTTTTTTTTTACTTTATAAAAATTATATATACATTATTTATAATATAGAAAACAAAAAAAAAAAAAAAACTCATTAATATATATATGTGGTTATTAAGTGAAAATAATAAATCAATGAAATTTTGCTATTTTCCAGTATATGAAATATAATTAGAGAGATATAATTATATAAATTGAAATTATAATAGTGGATTTATTTTCCTTAACAAAACAACATACACTCCCTCTTGGGTTAATTATAGAAAATATTTAAAATAATTTAATAATAAATTATTATATAAAATCGGTCTTTCTCCATATTGTTGGAAAACTTGTAAATTTTTTTTAATAAATATATTGGGATTTACTCTAATTATGATGTTTATAAATTTACAAAAATAAATTAAATGCTTTCACAAATTTTTTATTCTATTTTTTGAATTCCGTGCACCTGTATTTTATTTATCATTCTTATTGTTGGTAATTTTTTTTTTATTTTTTTTTTTTGCTTTTCTTTTTTACAACTGTAAAAATACATATTATTAATAAAAAATGCACTAATATTATTTCATGTCATTTTCAATGTTCCATATATGAATTAATAAAGAAGGAACAAATTATAAAATCAGAACTTTATACTAATTGTAAAGCAATTCTAAATTTGTAAAACAAATAATGTAAAATAAAAATAAATTGAAACAAGAATGGGGAAATGAAGCAGAAAAAGTTGGTTTCCCATTATTATTATTCTGGTTGAGTAAAATAGCCTGCTGCACCTCACGCACCCACAAAAAATAAAATAAATAAATGAACAATAAACAAACGAATAATAAACAAACGAATAATAAACAAACGAATAATAAACTAGTGAACAATAAACAAACGAATAATAAACAAATGTGCAAAACTGCATTAACAATGTGCAGTGTTGCACAAATAAAATTTCATAAGATAGCTTTTTTCAAAAAAATTATTATTTTACCCTTACATGTGCATATTTATGCAAGCACATAAATATCTAAGTAGGGTTCGAAAAAAAAAAAAAAAAAAAGATTCTTCTGTATGAATGTTCCTTTTTCGACTTAGAAAAAGAAGAGGTTCTTTTTTATAGATTCCGTTCATCTAGCTATTTTTCACAAAAATTAAGATGTTTTTTTTTTTTTCCACGTCCATTTACTTATCACTATTATATTTATTGTGTAAGGAAAACAAATTGTCATTTCTCTTATCCACAGTTGTTGACAGTGTGTGTGCATATATACACTACCCATATGCATACACACTAATCACATGTATGTACGCTAGTCACGTACCAAATATGTGAATACTACATATGAGGAATGCCAACGATTGTGTGAAATCTATGTGAGCATAAATATCTGAACCTAAGATATGAACAATAGCTAACCTAATTAATAAACCATTTAAAATATATCACAATTGACACTACACAGAGTGGTACATACTAACGATGAAACTTGTGAATTATATATGTGCTAAAATGTGTCAAAATGTATACGTACAGGTGTATACAACACATGCAACATATACATGTATCAACCTGAATTCTCAAAGAATAATTTCAAGTGGGCACTCAAAAGACTAAATGATGAATCAGATAATGTATTTTTAATCTTTTAAAATATTCGTTTAAAAAGATTATAAGTGTTGCTACTTAAAAAAAAAAAAAAAAAAGCAAACGTTCCTTCATACTTATTATTAATATAGGTAAAAATATACATAAAAAAAAAAAAAAAAAGATTAATATGCGTTAAACAGCATATGATGGGATATATCATTACATATTTTTGCAACATTTTTTAATTTTAAAAATAAAATAAAAATAACATGGTTGTTTTAAAACAAAAAATCAAATTATAACATTGTACTAAATGAATATTCTACATAAACGAGTCTACAAAAGATTTGCTCATCTGCTTCTTTTCATCGGGTACAAATTTAAAGAAACGGTGGAAATGCCCATAAAAAAAGTAGGCAGCGAAAAAATTATTTTAAAAAATAATACACATATGGTAAAACAACAAATATTTATTAAAAGTTTTGCAAACATTTTGCTATTATAAAAATGTAAAAAATAATCAAATGAACGTACGACAAATATTTACATTTTTTTTTTTTGCTTCTTCTTTTATTCACGTTTGAAATTTTATTATTTTTTCGTACATTTTTCATACATCCAACATGGATTAAAGACATCTATATAAAACAAATTACCTGCACATTAAGATATTTCTCAAATGGCTAGCTATCTCCCAACTGTGCAATCCTACAACAAACAACTTTTCTTCTCTAAATTTGCTTAAAAGAAATAGTACAGTAATAAAGGTAGACAGATAAATAAAATAAAATAAAAAGTTTTCACATCAAGCTTGTCATATAAGGAACTAAAAATGTACATTACTATTTATCTAATTTGCTCAGTTTGGAATAGCTGAAATTTTGGTCACATTTTTAAATTCTTAATCATTCAACTGCTTAAACTCTTTTCGTGGTAGGAAAAAGAACAAATGTTATTGACTAGTATCTCTTCTTTTTTAATCATTCTGCTTTTTATTTTTAATGAACCAAGTCAGTGTATCTTTAATTATAAAACCAGCTGACAATGAATCAGCATAATACATTTCATGTAATAATTGTAAAAATTATATTTTTACAAATAACCAAAATAATCGTATCTATTATTTCCATACACGAACGTGCTGGATGACTCGTAATTGTCTGAGTACACAGATTGCTCATCATCACTATATAAGCTACTTCCGGAATCTCTGAATTGTTCCATTTCGATTTTTCTCCATATTCGTCTTGCCTGTCTACGTCCTCCAGGTCTGAATCTCATTCCGATGGGTGTAAACTGAACAGAAAAAAATGAAAAAAAAAGAAATTTGTATATCTTATGTGTGCAAAATGAGAAACTTCCTTTTCGTGAAAAAGTGCAAAAAGAACCGATTTGTAAAAATATCCATCTTATCTCATCATCATCTTACCTTGTACAAAATTAGCAGAATTAAGTATACGGCAAACATGACAAAACCAGAAACAACAAAATTTCCGAATACTGTGAACTCATCTGAATTGGTTTTATACAAACTCCAAAATGGGGTATAAAACAATGAATCGGTCAATTCACATCTTACTTGTGCTGCATCTGGATGCTTATCTATGGATGACATTTTATTATGTCTTTTTAAAGGTTCATAAAGGGTATATTCATATCTATTTGCAAACTCTCCTAATTGGTTACACACAGTATTACTGCTATAATCACTGGGAATTCCCTTTGGACAATAGCTTCTTTTAAGTTCTCTAAATATATGAAGACATTCATTGACATATTTACAAGTATCTTTATAATTAGAATTGTGTGAATTTTGTAGTATGGTTTTAATTTCTCCAACATTTTGTCCGAAATAATATAATTTCAATAATTTTTCTAATATCTCATTATCACGCAAAAAATAACCTATATTATGATTATTCATAGAACTGTGGTAAATTAATTTTTTAGCAGACTCACTAAATGTTTCTGTATCAAATTTATTTAAATATGGATAGTAAGACTTTTTTTTATCAAAAAACCATTTCAAAAAATTAGTCCAAACTTCATGTTTCTCATAAGGTGTCCCATTTCCATTAATTTTATTATAGTCTACAAGCGGGATAATAATAGCATTTATAAAATTTTTTTTTTTTTTTTTTTTTGAATATCTTGCGACTTTGATTTATATTCTTACATAATTATAATATTTTTTTTTAAAACTGTTTAGTTACCATCTTCGCTCGGATCAACGTAACCAGGCCAGCTTGTCAAAAAACTGTACTACATTTAAGAGGACAGAAATATCATGTATTGTGTATGTATGTATTTTCAAATCCTACTACTCTCGAGGAGAAACAATTTAAACACTTCAAGAGTAAAATATCCAAAATTATAAAAAAAAGAATGAAAAGTTACCTTCTTCTTCAATGTATCAATAGGTTCATCTTGTTCCATTTTGCTTTTCACTGTGAGAATTGATGGAAATAGTGAATTCAACAAATGTTACTATTATTAATACACCAAATTGGACAGTTCAAAAATGTTTAAGTACTTATATTTCGCTCTTCACTAATTTCAGAAATGTAAAAAATAAATATCTTTTTAAAATTCTTAATTTTATGATATGTATATATATATATATATATATAATGAATGCTACGACTTTTTAATACACTCAAAGCATATAATGTAACTGTCTTAAGAAATAACATTTTTAAATAATAAATATATTAAGCGAAAAAGCAAATAAAAAATGGGAATTCTTATTCATAGAACATATTTATATGTATAAAATGAATGTATCTAATGGTGTTGCATAAATTTATACTATTAACTTTTTCCTTCCTAAACAACCAGTTCTTTTTCTTTTTTTTTATTTTTGTATGTCATATAATATATTTATTATGTTATATTAAAAGAATTCATCTAAATATGTCCTAATTAAAATCGATGATTTTCTTCTACTTTTTGGGCATAAAATGAAAATAAATATATAATCGATAAAAACTGCAATTATAATAGCGGATTTGTTTCTTAACAAAACAACATGCCTCTCTCTTTTTGTCTGATCATAGGAGGAATGTATTTAATTATTTATTCATATTTATTAAAACATGTCTTTTTTCTTCCGCATGCTAAAAATTGTAAAAAAAATTTAATAAATAAATTGTTTTACTCATACTTATCATATTTAAAAATAAATTAAATAAACAAATTTTTTTTAATTTTATTTTGAATTCATTACAATTGTTTTATTTATTATAATTATTTTATTCATTACAATTGTTTTATTTATTATAATTATTTTATTCATTACAATTGTTTTATTTATTATAATTATTTTATTCATTACAACTGTTTTATTTATTATAATTTCTTTTTTTTTTTTTCACTATTTTAACCATAACGAATTCTCATATATGTAAACCTCAGAACAATTCCTTTTACAGCTTCTCTTTTTCCTTCCATTACTCTTAATGCTTTAAAATATAAAAAAATTAAGCCACTAAAACGAGGCAACTATGACAGCTACAAATATAATATTATGTTATGTTATATACTTATGATAACAAAGATATTACTCTTCTGCATGTATGAAAAGAAGGGCGTAAGCTTCATCCGGGAATTTCCTAGCAATGTACTATTATACTGGAGTTATTTATTCTGTTTGAGAACATGCATAGATTCATAAGTCCTTTCATTACCCACTTCTCATCATAATAAGGACAATCGGTTGTTTATACTTTTTTTTTTTTTTTTTTTTTTTTTTTATTTCTTCCCGTTTGCATACTTCGACTGTTTTAATAACTTGTTTACTTTGACACTTCTTTTAAATCTTCATCTTGTCCATTGTGTAGAATCAAAATGGGAAGGCAAACTAATTAGTTTCTTGCAAATAGGAGGATAATTTAGAAAATATAAGATAAAAAATTCGCCTTTCGTTTTCGCTGTTCTATTGTTAATTTAGCGATTAATCTATTTCTGCTTTATAAAAAATAGGGAACAATTTTTTAGAACCCATTTTTTAGAACCCATTTTTAGAACCTATTTTTTAGAACCCATTTTTTAGAACCCATTTTTAGAACCCATTTTTTAGAACCTATTTTTTAGAACCTATTTTTAAGAACTCCATTGGTAATGCATTTGCGATATCCCCATCTCTTCATAAACAATTCGATGGATACGCTACGCACATTGCCACATAACATGCAGAAATGTGTAAAAGGTTAACTTTTACTAGTAGTAAATCTTAAAGGTGCAAATACAAAAAAAAAAAAAAAAAAAAAAAAATCTGCACTTGAACATTTCTTTTTATGAAACATTTTTAGCAACAAAATTCTCATAAGGAGTTCTATGAAAAGTTTTGGTAAATAAAATATAGGGATATATATTAATAAAGACACACTGTATCCCCAGTTCTCTTAAAATTAGTAATGGGTATGCACGCATGTATATATATATATATATATATATACACACACATACGGTATTACTTATGTATAGTTCTAAAATAGACATAAAAAAAAAAAAAAAAAAAAAAAAACATAAATAAACTCCCAAAAATGCAACTCAACTATGCGGAGTGAAATATGGTATATTCTATATAAAAAAAAATGGAAATAAAAGAATTCCTGGAATCACACAAATTTAAAGGAATTCATAGATTTACTTTGCCTTCCCATGGTGTGAGGCCCATTAACACTACTGGTAGTAATAATAATATCTTTGGTGAAAGGAGTAAAATAATAACAATATATTTCTTTTTCTTTTTTAAGTATACAAAAAAAAAAAAAAAAAAAAAAAAAAAATTAATTAAAACTAGACACCTTTTTACAAATATAAATTGAATTGATCTATATACAACGTAATGTCATCATTAAATAGGATGCATAGTGGTGGTGGGGGAGGGAGAACCAAAGGAAGGACAAAGGATGATGTGTAATGTATTATCACTTCAGCTAGTTAGAATAAATTCTTGTGGACAAATAAAAAGAAAAAAGTAGTGCAATAATCTGTTCAGTCTTCATAAATGAAATGAATCGGTCGTATTAAAAACAGCACAACACATCGGTAGTCTTTCACAACTTGAAAAAAAAATAAAATAAAATAAAAACGAATTTCTTCCCACTTTCATTACACCTTCTTCTCAAGTTGGCAATGATCCTTTTATCCAATATTCCATTTGCGCCATTCCACATGTACGATATGTCTTTTTCTGCATATCAAGAAAGTAATGAAACATCATAATCACTTATCTCCTTAAAAAGAATTACATATCCCTTGCGCATTATCATAATAATAATAATAATCATAGTTTTTTCTCCAGTTGGAAAAGAAGCTTTGTGGTGATTTTGTAATTATGTGGCCAATATCCAACATTCCACATTGCCATTACAGGAAAAGAAATATTTTAGATTATGTTTTGCTTTGATTTTCCTCAGGCTTGAAAGTTAATTACCTTCGCATACACTTCAAATATTCATATGTTCATACATTCATATAAGTACATATACATATATACATATACATATATATTATAGGCCTGGACAAACTGAACACATTATCTATACGTTATGGCACCTCTCATATGGCCAGCTATCCCAACAGCAGAAGCTATTATCAACAGTTTCTCGGCTCCCAATTGACTTAGAAGAAATAATCCAGTAATAAAAGAAAACAAATAAAACAAAAAGTTTTCATTAATCTTATCAAATAAAGTACCATTTCCAAACGAATTTTGTCCATTTAATGAGTTTGGCATAAAATTTGGATAACGGAAATCCGTGGCCACGCCACTAAAAGCTCTGTTATTCAGATATCTCAATCCATCATGATATGAAGACCAATACGTGTCATTTGATGGGTTCATGCTACTAGATCCTGGTGATCCAGAAGATGTGAATGCCATTGCAGATGGAGAGGTAAATGGTGAAGCGAATGGATATGAACCTGAAGATGCACGTGAAGATGAGCCTGCAGATGGGCCTGCAGATAGGCCTGAAGATGTACCTGGTGAGGAGAACATGGATCCTGATACAGATGGTGTCGATGATTCTGATGGAGAATCAAATGAAAATGGAGCTGTGAATGGAGACGTGAATGGTGTTGTGAATGGAGACGTGAATGATGCTTGTCGTTGTGGTGCTTGTCGTTGTGGTG
This sequence comes from Plasmodium gonderi, assembly GCF_002157705.1. Classification (NCBI taxonomy): domain Eukaryota; phylum Apicomplexa; class Aconoidasida; order Haemosporida; family Plasmodiidae; genus Plasmodium; species Plasmodium gonderi. Next base: position 150,361 of record NW_021628926.1, read on the forward strand.
CTTCTCGCTGTGGTGCTTGCTCCGATGATACATTTCTTTGTTCATTATTTTCCATAACACTGGATGTACTTTGTGAGGGTGCATTCTGTTCCCCGTTCATAAAATCATCACTAATGTTAAATAATAATCGATTATTTCCAAATTTTTTGGCTCCATTTGCAGCATCTCCTTTCCACTGATCATGGTATCCCTTAAAAGGAGGAAAAATAAAAACATAAAAAAAATTGAGTAAAAAGTCAAATTAGAGGACTGTGCTATTAGCACATGAAAGTGAAAAGCATAACTCCAACTTGGACATGTGTGTACATTTAGTCCCAGAATTTTTTTTTTAATTTTAACATGTACAAAATATATAGACGCATGTATACATGAGAGAGCATGCATAAAATATATAAAAACGTGAACATATGAATATGTTAATATATCAAAGCACTCATGGCAGGACGAGCCTCTGTCGTATGCATTATTACATCCCAACTAGACAACTGTATGATCAATATTAAAACAGAAAAGATACTACTCTTAAAAAATAACTTCATTCTATTGTTCTTGTTTCCCTTCTCTTTTTTTCTATCTCTTCCTTCCCAAGATGTATCATTTATGTTCTTAATTTTTCTGCATCCTCTGTTGTACTTATGCGAAGTGCTGCCTCTAATACTGCTGCTACTCGAATTAGACATTTTAAAAAAAAAAAAAAAAAAAAAAACACGTTCTCCTTTTTATCTTATTATTTCTATTACTGTTGTTATTACTATTGTTAATACTATTACTGTTGTTATTACTATTACTGTTGTTATTGCTATTACTATTATTATTTTTTTTAAAATAACTTAAGCAATTTCAAAATAAAGATGCCTGAAACAAAAAAATTAAATAAAAATAGCGATGATAAGGGATGGGAGACATAAGCAAACATTGGAAAAATCAAAACTAGTAGTTTTCACAATGGTTAATAATTTCCAACATTAGTTGGTAATTTAATCAACAGATCATTCATAGAACTAGGTAACGAATCATATGAACATATAATCAAGAAGCGTCCATTCATACAATGGTCGATGTATATTATTCGACAATAGATTTAACACATCTTAGAACTCTTTTAACGCAAAAAATGAACACATACATTGTGTATGCATTGTGCATACATTGTGCATACACTGTTCATGCATGGTTCATGTCTTGTCGTGTATGAACTGCACATACAATGTACAAGCTCCAAAATGAGACGACCCCAAGACGACAAGAAAACAGCCAATGTTAGGAAACGTAACACGGGTGGTTACATGCAACAAGCATTAGAAAATAATCAGAAGTAGTAAATATATCTTAATGGTAAAACATGACTTGCACTACACTACCATGTAAAACAAATATAAGAAATATACATAAATACATATACATGACAGTATAGTATAGTATAAATTTGAAGGCTCCTAAAAAAATATGTTATACATGTATATATATATATTTTTTTTTTTTTTTTTTTTTTTTTTTTTTTTGGGGGTTTTCTTAATGCTTACATTTATTTGATGCAAAAAGAAAACTGGCAAAAATTACTTACATAGCAATTTTTCAACTTCCAAACTTGGGAAATGCATATATATGTATATGTACATATATTATTATACGTTTTTTATCATTTCAAAAAGCAAATGGGGTTAGTTTATCTTTATCAGTCTTTCCTTTTCTTGTTTTCTATTATTTCTTTCTAATGGGATCATTGAAAATATGAAAAGGCTTGTAAAAAAATAAAAAAAAGCTAATTCGTCATTTCCTAATATTGTATATAATATGTAATATATATATATATATAATTTTTTTTTTAATGTATATGCATGTACAAATACATTATAAATAAATATATTTACATTTATAGGACAAAGTTTGATACTTATTTTTTTTTTATATATTACGGTTCAATCTTACATGATATAATAATTAGTGGTAGAACCTAGCCTTTTTTTTTTTTTTTTTTTTTTTTTAAAAAAAGTATAAATTATATATCTAAACTACTCTTTTCCTCTTAATTTTTTATATATAAAAAAAAAAAAAAAAAAAAAAAAAAAGAATAAAAACTATTAAATACAAATAAAGGCTAATATATTTTGGAATAATATCTATGAGCACCTGGATATTTGAAGCTTCAAAATAATAATAATGTATATGATAATTTATCTACGCAGCAAAATACGTTTTTTTCAATATTGACAAACATATTTCAGAGAAAGAAAAATAAAAGTTCCCTAGTAAGATATCTAATAATGATATAGTTCATAAAATACAAAATGTTCACATAAATAAATGTACAAATTAATTGCAAGTAAAAAGCAACGTATATTTTTTTTAACTTTTGTAAAATAAAAATATGCTTCATTTAGAATGCAATATGTCCCAATGCGTTACTTTTCCTAAGTCTGTTTGCCATTTCGAAAAAATAAAATAAAAATAAAATAAAAATAAAAATAAAATAAAAATAAAATGAAATAAAAATAAAAATAAAAATAAAAAATAAATCGTAACAGTAGTAGAGTAGTAGTAGTACGAGTTGCAGTGGTAGCAGAATAATAACATAAATAAGGAATCCAAAGAATTTGGAACACTGGGAACAGTATGAATAAATAGGCGCATACTTGTATATCTGTATATACATATATATATATCTATATCTACTTATGCATGTATGTACATTTTTTTCTCTCATTTTCGCTCAAATAGAAGCATTATATATTCTCGCAAATTTTATACCTTTTCTATGTTCGGCCCTCTCGTGAACAATCACCCATAGAATATGCATAAAGTGTTATAGAAAATTCTTGTTATTATGATTATGGTGAAATATGACTTTGTGCTAAGCTTTATGTATTCATAAATTAGGAGAGACGTAAAAATAAAATAAAATAACAGTAGTAATGATAGTAGTAGTAATAGCAGCAATAGAAGCAATGGCAGCAGTGACAGTAATAATAACAATCGTTTCTGAGTGCATATCAGACGAGTATATTTTCGCGCAGCAAAGAAGAATAATGTTTTTATTAATCCTAGAAACTTCTAACTACATTTTTCCAAATGCAAAGAAGAGTGTAATATGTGTGTGTTAGCCATGGGGGAGGCAGCGTAAAAAATAAAAATTGGAAAAATCTTTAATAGTGTTAAATAATGGAACTTAAATAAATGTTAAAAATAAACACCAGCTCAACAATTCTATCTTATCATAACATTTCCTATCCCCACTCCTCAATGTAGTAATATTTTTGATAACACTAAGCTTATGTAACTGAGAAAAATATATTAAACTTTTTACATTTCTAAATTCTTAAAAGAGTTTAAACAACTCTAACTGGTATGCATTTTCCTGATGAACAACCATAGGGGTAGTAAATATGCCACGAAAGTTTTTATTCTCTTTATCTATCCAGAACTGGCATTCATTATCTTATATAGGGATAAAAAAAAAAAAAACGTAACGATCTAAATTTATATTACTCATTTCATCCACTTTGTTAATTTTCTGAATTTATATATGTGTATCCCACGCATGCAATAAATGGTATAAGTCTCTTTAGACATGTGAAAATAAAATAAAATAAAACTTAATTCTGCATCTGTTCCTTTAAAACGGATGTGACGAATGGGGTGATGAAAATACAACACTCCCCGCTTCTGCGAAAAAAGAACTCACTTTTCGAACCCATGATATGATTACCACACATTCGTCAAATACTGGGTTGCCACAAAGCAGGGACTTAAGCAAATGCCATTTTGAGGGTTGCAAAACTTATACATTTGAAATGTATATATATATATTTATATATATATGTATACTCATGATTCATGATACGTTCATGTAGCGTGTACATCAAATGGGGAGTTCTTGTTCCATCCCCACAAGATCGGTTTCATTTTTCTAGCATTTTAGAAATGTCTAAGGTTGTATAAAAATGTAAATATGTAATAAAAATCATCCTAGTAGAAAACTCCACCCCTGTCATAAACGGTCATCATATTATATGCCAAAAAGTGGACTACAAAAAATTGGATTACTAAAAATTGAACTACTAAAAATTGGACTACTAAAAATTGGACTACTAAAAATTGGACTATTAAAAATCGATGGAAGGTGGATATACTTGCACTTAACATGATATTATTTTTATTTGGAAATTATGCATTGATTTTGAAACAACTTAGAATAAATTTCCCATATATTTCCCCACTTTTTTTTTTTTATTATTTATTTTCATTTTATTTTATTTTTTTTTTTTTGGTAATCCTTAATTGAAACATGGTTGTAAATAAGACACATGCAACAACTATGTAAATGTCATGTATGAACATTTTCTATCCTTCTTTTTTTTTGATATACTATTAATTATAATTTTAAAAAAAAATATACAAAAAAGAGATAATATAATGGAACATATTTTGTATACATGTATATAGTACAACATTTATGATACAATTTTCAGGTGTTTTTTTTTTTTTTTTTTTTGCTTTTTCTTAGTAGAAAAAATATACTTAGAAGTAGGACATCATCTAACTTTCATTTTTTTTTTTTTTTTCTAATTACGCATAGAGTTGGGAAGCTAAGAAAATATATATATATATATATATATATATATATATATATATTTATTTGTCTGCCTATATATATATATTATTCATATGTATGATTAATATATGCATACCAAATAAGGAGAGGTAATTATGTTCGTTTAGTTTGGGGTAAATTTTTACGCATAAATTTTACATGCACAAATAAAATATATTGTTGTCCCTTTTGCCGAAAAACCCCAAACAAAAATGAATAAAAAAAAAAAATGGATTATTTTATTATGCTTCAAAAAAAGGTATATTTACATGCACCATTATTATGTATTTATTAGGAATTTTTACTAGGCACTTTTACTAGGCATTTTCAATTAAGCACTTTTATTGAACATTTTTACTTCCTTCAAATAGGCCATTCTAAATTCAAGTATTTTTTTTTCAAACGTATAATAAAAATTAATTAAAAAAAAAAAAAAAAAAAACATGCATATGTATGGTGCCATACATACAAGTATAAATTCTTAAGGGCTGTAGGGAAATTGTTGTATTGCCATGGGAGAAAGAAAACAAAAATGAAAAATAATACGAATAAAAAAATAAATAATAAAGAGGATGATAAGGGGACTATTTTCCAATGCCTTTCTTTTACTTAAAATGTTATAATTTAAAAAAAAAAAAAAAAAAAAAAAAAAAATTATTAATTTTTTCGTTGCCCTTTTTTTTTTTTTTTTTTTTTTTTTTTAATTCATTTTCTCGCCAATTGTAATTATTTATTTTTCTTCCCTTTTAGAATGAAAATTTTCTGAAATTAAAAAAATAAAATAAAATAACGCTAGCACAAGAATTCAAAAATGAGGAAATACGAAATTGTTAAATATGAAAATGCGCATACCTAAAAAATAGGTAAATCCTAAAAATTATATTTATTATGGAAAAAAAAAAAAAAAATTAATGAAAAAATCGAATTTGTTCCAACGTTTAACATACATAAAATATGTAGCATTTTTTTTTTTTTTTTTTTTTTTTTTTAGATTAATTTTTATGCATGTTAAAAGAGAGTTCAGTTCAGTTTCTATAAAATTTATGAATTTTTTAAGGCTTCAATTTATAGATATGTATATTAAATGGATTATTTTGAACTTACAAAAGGGTTACTAACGTTTTTATCTATATCCAAGCCATTGTATAATGGTCATATCTATAAAATTAAAGTTTTAGAATACATTTTAATTTTTTTTTTTTTTTATTATTATTATTTTTTTTACGTGATATACATAGTTTATATATATGTATTATATATATATATATATTGAACTCATTGATTTGTATTTATCTATTAATACATTTATGTAATTTTACGCATGTATGGTAGAAGTTGGTTTATATTGACCTCCATCTGCGTTCACTTGTCAAATAATCGTGTCTCTTGGGAATAGCAGAGATCGTTAGAAATACTCTTTAAATCCATCATTGTTTCTATGCGGATGATAGTACATGCCAACTTTATATATATGCATAATAAATATACAAAATACGTGTTCATAGAAAAAAACATCGAAAAAATTGAAATATTGAGAAAATAGAAAAGACCACAGAATGGAGCAAATCAGATCGTTCCACAATTACATTACGGACCCTTACCTTTTTACCAACCTGAGGGAAAGAGCACATAGCCATATTATGGATAATATGAACTTTACCTCTTTGTTTAAACTTTTATGCTTTGGAATACTCTTTTTTTATGTTGGATCTTTATATGTGAAGGGAAATGCAGCTGTAAGACACAAACTTCTTTTTTATACATAAAAAAGAGAGGAGAAAAAATAACATATGAATCATAAAATACAGCATTATAAAATGATAGTGCTGAAATTTTCTATTCCATTGTCCTTTACATGCAATGATTGTATTTAGACATGTTCCTTAGTGCACGCTTATATGAGAGATTATATGGAAAAACGTGGATACAAAGAAGGGAGAAAATGCATTTTTTGTTTTCTTATTTACTTCATTTTTTTTTTTTCCCCTCTTTGCGTCCATTTTTTTCATCTTTATTTTTTTTTTTTTTTTTCCCATCTTTGCTTCCATTTTTTTCTTCTTTATTTCATTTTATTTTTTTCCCATTTTTGCTTCCATTTTTTTCTTCTCTATTTCATTTTATTTTATTTTTTTTTTTTTTTCCTCCCTCCCTGGCAGAAACACGGACGCATATCCTCCAGATCTGACCCCTATCGAGCAATCGAATATAATAACAACTATGGCCCTTCAAATGACAAAGTGGAAGAATGGAAGCGAAACCAATGGACTGAATGGGTGTACCAATTGGATGATGATTGGAAAGAATTTAACGCACAAATTGATGAGGAAAAGAGAGCATGGGTTGAAGAAAAAGAAGGAGATTGGGTAATGTTTTTGAAAAGTTTATTGGACAAATGGATGCATTTTAATCCTAATTTAGATGAAGAATATAAAACAGATGTGTTATCCAAATCAGAATCATGGGATGAACGTCAATGGAAAATGTGGATATCAACAGAAGGAAAAGAACTTTTAGAAGCAGACTTAAAAAAATGGTTTACCAATAATGAAGTTATTTATTGTAAATGGACTATGGATGAATGGAATGAATGGAAAAATGAAAAAATTAAAGATTGGGTTACTACTGAATGGAAAGCTAATGAAGATCAATATTGGTCAAAATATGATGATGCAACAGCACAGACCTTATCAACTGCGGAAAGGAGTCAATGGTTTACTTGGAAAGAAAGAATTTATAAGGAAGGTATTGAATGGAAAAATTGGATAGCTATTAAAGAAAGTAGATATGTCAATTCAAACTGGAATAGTTGGTCCGAATGGAAAAATGAAAAACGTTTAGAATTTAATGAATGGATAGAACTTTTTGTTGAAAAATGGATTAGACAAAAACAATGGCTTCTCTGGAATGAAGAGAAAAAAGGTTTTGACATTCAACAGAGAACTGTTACCTCAGGTTATACATTATCTTCTTCAGCATCCTCACCACCATTATCCATCTCTGAGTCAGTAGATACAGAATCAGTAAATGCCGAGGCGCAAACAAAAAAATCTGAAGAGGATTCTACAACCCAAGTAGTGGTGCCAGAAGCACTACCATCAACATCAATGTCAATATCAGCACCTGTATTAGAAAATTCTTCCTCTGCATAGACGCACGAGAAAATGAAAATATCATATGTATATATATATATATATACATATATATATACACCATATAATTGTATATAGTAGAGTTTCTATTTCGCCGTGAAAAAAACTTCTCAGTTTCGCCATTTAGCTAGCCCATCACGCTCCATCATTAAATGTCTTGATTCTTCCAATTCCACATCTAGCTAAATCACCGCTCACTCATCAAAATGGACAATCAAAAAAAAATAATAATAAAATGTAACGAAATAATAAAATGAAAAGAAATAATAAAATGAAACGAAATAATAAAATGAAATAATAAAAAAAAATGAAAGACATAAATGAGCAAAGGCCCAGATGAGCTAACAAAATTGAATGGCTAGATATATGGTGTGTATCGCTGAACACATAAATTACAAATGATAGAAACACAGATAATAAGCACTCTTACAGTAGTGCAAAACCAAATCTTAGGAGAAAATAAGACTAGGTGCACAAAAAAAAAACAGGGAATTCATGACATTTTTTTTTAAACAAAACATATATATTTATACGTTATACATGTGTTTGTATTTCAGATAGTGTTTGTTCCACAGGTGTTGTATGCCTTGACATCATTGCTCATGACGCTATTATCACCCGTATATTTACCCCTCATGCGTATCCATCTTTTTTCTTTTTTTTTTTTCTCTGCTTTTTTAATATATGCATATTCTTACATATAGTATTTATTTTCAATGTTCCATAAATGTAGAAACATTTTTGTCTTTGATTTTATGTATAAAGATCACACATGTAAATTAGATTTTCCACAAGGTTCCTCAATCAGGAAATTACGTGTTCATCTTTTTAAATATATACATGTATGTGCATATTGTGTGTACATAATATGTACGTGCATACCTACAATCCAAATGTTTATGTATGAATTTTATAATTTTTTTTTTTTTTTTTCCAAGTTGTTATTTTTTTTTTTACTCGTCAAGTATGTAACTAAAAACACACAAAAAAAGGTGCAAATTTTATTATAAAAAATGAAAAAAAGAAAAAGAATTATTTTATAATATACGCTTTTAATAATAAAATACTGTATATAAATATCACATGATTGTGTTATTAGCAGTGTTCATTTTATAAGGACACTTTTTCTTTTTTTTTTTTCATTTGTTAGAATGGGATGGAATATAAAGAGAGAGTCTTAAATACATGCATGTTTAATTCCTCAATCCATGTTGTATGTTCTAACATTAACCACACCTACACATTTCCATTAAAGTGTAATTCTCTATCAATCAACACAATTTTGTTAAAACATGTCACATAAAAAGTACATAAAAGAATAATGCAATTATTAAAATAATTCGCGTTTAACATAATTGCTCTGAGAAGTAAAAAGTTTAACTAATTTTTAAAATGTAAAAAAAAGCATGTTCGATTTTCATGGAAAACATCCTTCTGTATCCCCCGTACGTTTTTTCTCTTTTTTTTTTTTTTTTTTTTTTTCCCTATTTCTTCCTTAAGAATAAAAGAAAATTTATTCACAACAGATAAAAAAGGATAAGATATTCCTCTATAAATTAATGCGAAAAAAAAAAAAAGGTAGAATAATTTCTCTCCTTCTTAAGTAAACATATTTTCATGCGTTAAAGTGGACGACACATTTGACGGTATGAGCATGTGTATATATATTTATATATAGCAAAAAAAAAAAAAAAAAAAAAAATACTAAGACATGCATAATTATTTTTATCTCACCTCGTGTTTAATGGCATTACACAGGCTTACATTGTTTTATTATTCCATTATGCAATTTTCTCACTTTATTAAACTAGTTTAAAAAAAAAAAATAATAATAATATAAAAAGTACATACAGTTAATATACAATCAATACTTTCTTTTGCCTATTCTTAAAATTTTTATTTTTCGCTCATTTTTCGCTCATTTTTCAGTCATTTTAATTAATACCCCGTTCCTTTTTTAATGCATTTTCTTTTTTTTCTTTTTTTTCTTTTTTTTCTTTTTTTTTTTTATCATCTTTTACCCCCTCTGATAATCCAATTTTGATTAACAGCAGTTATTCGTATTTAGAAAAAAAAAAAAAAAAAACTTTAAACTCAATAATATAGATCAAGGGTCATATCTATAGAACAAAATCATTCTTCGTGCAGCGAAAAAGGAGCAACCAAATATTTTCTATTTTTATTCTTGAAGGGAAAAAAAAAAAATGCTGTAAATGCAAATTGGATTTCTCACTAGAACAAGCAAAAGGAAGGAAAATAAAACAAAATAGAGCAAAATGAAATAAAATCAAGCAAAATGAAATAAAATCAAGCAAAATGAAACAAAATCGAGAAAAATGAAATGTTCCCTCTCCCCCAATAGATTGATCTTAAAAAAATGAGTATTTTATTATGTATGCTTATTTGTTCTTAAAATTTATCTCCCACCATTCAGGTTACACGATATTCTCTACATTGCATATTTCAAATGCAGCCCGTGCTAGTTCTTTGAGTACCCGAATTTATCAAAATACATTGCTTTCTTTTCTTTGTTTTTGCCAATACGTCTCACATTTTTATAAGCATACTAAGTAAACAAAACAAGGTATTTTTTTTTTTTTTTTTTTTTAATAACCTTAGATTTTATCTTATTATTTTTTTTTTTTTTTTCTGCTTCCCTAAATTTATATGTACGAAACGCATGTATTTTTATAAATACATATATGTCATAAATATTTATAAATATATCTACAAAGTATGACTAGTTAAAAATCATCACTTTTTTTTTTTTTTTTTTGCTTCATTTTTGGAAGAAAATGAATTTTAGGAAGCGTTCATATGTATATATTTTGTATATTTATATATATATATATACATATACGCACTGACATTCATGAATGTAAATCTATATTTGTTTATTATATGTACGAAGAAGGAATAAATTGGAAAAAAACTAGAAATAACGTTACTATATTTCTTTTCTTTTCTTTTTTTCTTTTCTAGTTATTTTTTAAATTATGTACAAAATTGGAACTCTTTTCTCAAATGCATACATATTTGTATTTCTTTCGCGTATTTCCTTTTTCATGTGCTCTTAACTTAGCATAAATACATTTGTGTTAATACATAATCACATCTACATATCACATATACATTTATAATAATGCATTTCCAATTTGAAACTTCTCCCTGTACACCCCATCTTTTCTTTCTATAAAAAAAAAAAAGAACGGATGTAACCAATAAGAAAAACAAGATTCACAAATCAGAAAATGTATTTTTCTTGTTACCTAATTTGTACCATACTAAATAGAAAAGAGGAATAAAATTCAAAAAAAAAAAAAAAAAAGTTACAATTGTATAGAAAAGGAACACAATAAAAAACATATGTTGTATACAGATCTTTTTTTTTTTTTTTTTTTTTTCATCTTCATTGTAGTAACCACCATAATTAACAAAAATGGTTTCTCTTTCTCATATCATATGGATACTAATCCTTTTTGAACATGTATGATATTAAGATAAATTAATGAAACTTTTTTTTTTCTTCTTTTTCTTTTTTTTTTTTTTTTTACATGTGATTATTCTAGTCCTTCTTGTTTATTTCGTCTTTTTTGTTTTTGCTTTTTTTTTTTTTTTCGTATCATTATGAAAATGACTCCCTGTGTGAAAAAGATAGGATGTGTTTTAAGGAACCAAAGAAATAACTAAATATTCAGATTATAAAATATTTTACAAACGATTAGAATAATACTTTTATTTTATGTGCATGTTTTCTTTGTAGTATTATGCATGATATTACATCCTGTTTTTTTTTTTTTTTTTATCGTTTTAGTTACCCCAGCACCATATTATATCCTGTTTTTTTTTTTTTTTTTTTTTTCATTTCAGAATGAACTTTTCGAAAAGTACATAATTGGAAAAGGCGCAGTAGAAGGAAAAAGAACCCACCGATTCCTATCTGAAATGCACGAACAACAACTTGTAATGAATGAAAAGTTTCAAAAAAACGAGAAAAGTGAAAAAAAAGAACCTTCATCATTTGTGGGTTCAGAAGAATCTTTAGATGCCAGCGATTCACAAGAAAATGAAATGACGACAAGTTCTAGCCAGGTAGTAAAATATAATAAAAAGAAATTAAAATCTCTAAATAATGCATTAAAATATAAAGATAAAGAAAAGAAAACTCAATTTGATGCAATCAAATATGGTAAATTATATAGTGTAGAAAATGATGTTGTCATAAAATTTAGTAATAAGATGGGAAAGATAAAAGATGGGTTAGAAAAATATATTAAAAAATTAGACGATTCAGATTATGATGCTATACATTATACAGATAAAGAAATAGAAGGACAATATTTTGGTGTTCAGTATAAAAAAGTAGAACATCTACAACCACATGATATTTTTTATTTCAAAAGTGAAAAAAAGCCAAATAAATTTATAAAGTTTTTATTTAAAAATAGAGAAAAGAAAAAAGAAGCATTATCCGATTATACTGTTAAAAAATTGAATAAGAAAATAAAACAAAATGATTATTATGTATTACCAAAAAGTATTCGGGAAAAACCATTATTAAATTGTTCATTAATAGAAAAAGATGGGTTCAGTTATCCAACAGTAAAACGAGCAATTTCTCATTATCCAGAATATACAGCTTTACCTGATCAATTAATTCCTATAAATAAAAAATCAATTTTTGAAGCAATAATAAAAGATCGTCCTTTGAAACGTAAGCAAATCAAACCTTGTGTTATCATAGGTGCCTATGAAACAGAAAAACCAGATCATTACATTACCAAAGATAATAAAAAACATAAACACTCCCAAAACTGTGCTATTAAAGGAAATAAACCAAAGGAATCTAAAAAGAAAACCAAAGAAGATGATAATACATTGGAACACACAAAGGAAACTAAAAAATTGGAGAATCAACAGGAATCTACAATCTATGGTATAGAAGCTGCAAATGAATTATATGGCCCAGAAATAACTGCAGTAGACAAAGACAAGGAAGAGATTATATTTTTAAGTGATCAAGAAGATGACACGAAGGAACACACAGATATACTCGTGTCTGATGGGCAGCCTGCAGAAGTAGAAGGTGAAGAAGTGGAAGGTGAAGCAGTGGAAGGTGAAGAAGTGGAAGGTGAAGATGTGGAAGCAGAAGAAGTAGAAGCAGAAGAAGTAGAAGCAGAAGATGTGGAAGCAGAAGAAGTGGAAGGTGAAGAAGTAGAAGCAGAAGAAGTGGAAGAAATAACACCATCTGAAGAAGAGACAGTTGAAGAAGTGGAAGAAATAACACCATCTGAAGAAAAGGCAGTAGAAGAAGAAGTGGAAGAAATAACACCATCTGAAGAAAAGGCAGTAGAAGAAGAAGTGGAAGAAATAATACCATCTGAAGAAGAAGCAGTAGAAGAAGAAGTGGAAGAAATAACACCATCTGAAGAAAAGGCAGAAGAAGAAGTGGAAGAAATAACACCATCTGAAGAAAAGGCAGTAGAAGAAGTGGAAGAAATAACACCATCTGAAGAAAAGGCAGTAGAAGAAGTGGAAGAAATAACACCATCTGAAGAAAAGGCAGTAGAAGAAGTGGAAGAAATAACACCATCTGAAGAAGAGACAGTTGAAGAAGAAGCAGTAGAAGAAGAAGCAGTGGAAGAAGAGGCACCCGAAGAAGAAGCAGTAGAAGAAGTAAAATCTAAAGAAGAAAAGAAATTTGAACCAATCGACGTAGTCAAATTTGACGCCGTACCGAAAGATGTAGAACCCATAGAACACAAAATGAAATACCACGTAGTGGAATTCGGAGAAATGAAAGAGTTTGATACGGAGTTGTATGATTTTAATGATATTCTGTATCAAATAGCTGTTTCATTTTTAAAAGAATTAGAGGCTGCGAAGAGTTCAAGTCAAAGGAAGAAAGTAAAAAAGTCTGCAAAAATTGCTACAGAAAATTTGGTAAAACATTATATGGAACAAAAAAGGAGACACAAATAGTGGGGAAATGGAAAGGAAGCAAAGAAGCGAAGAGGCAAAGAAGCGAAGTGGGAAAAAAGCAAAGAGGCAAAGAAGCAAAAAAGCAAAGAGGCAAAAAAGAAAAGAAACAAAGAATCAAAAAACTTTATATGGACATGCTCATTCCACTGCCAAGTCATTAGACACCATTCCTTCCCACCCACTATCAGAAATGTTTTTGTGTAGACAATTCCCCCACCCACTCACATATACATTGCTATTAACTATATTTTTAACTGTTTGCACGATTCTTATGTTTTTTTTTTTTTTTTTTTTTTTTTTTTTGTGAGCATATCCTCTTGTTTGAGTATTTATTTTATTTTTTGATTTTTCCCTATTTATTTTTTCCTTGCATATGACACTCCATTTGTAGCTATATGCATGCATACATGCATATTTGAACTTTCACAACTGAATTATTATTTTTTGTTAAAACTATGAAAATATCACAAATAAGGAGAAATATATATATATACCCTCATTCAAAAGGAGCTACGTTTACGTGACTCTAGTGTGTTAGACTTAGACCATCACATGGATGACCTATGTAGTAGTGTCAAGTTAAAAAGTAAAAAACA